>NC_135999.1:12786189-12821189 GCF_048128805.1 Centroberyx gerrardi | reverse complement strand
TACAAAATGGAAACAGGATATTCTCACACAATGGCATGATTGGGCACAGATAGACTGTATGCCATAGCATGTCACTCTCTGTATGTGCCTACATGTTTTCAAGAATATCTGTGTGGCCCTGAATGAGTGTGTCCCTGTGTGCTCTATGTGTATATGTGTGTGTGTGTGTGTGTGTGTGTGAATGGCTGTCTCCATGCGAGCTGCAGTGTCTGTGTCCAACTCCCCGACTGTAAGCAGCATGTGCTTATGTGCATGTTTGTGTATGGACACATGCCACTGTCTCTTTGTTGATCCTGTCTCAATCAGAGAGGAGTCGACCCATCACAAAAGCCACAATGTGCATCGTAAACACACATCACACAGCCACACACACACACACACACACCGCAGTAACCCGTAGTTCCCCTGTAAACAGTTTACAGTGCCTTCTCTCTCCCTTATGCAGACACAGGCCAAAGCGTCAGTGTTGTGTTCAGCTAATCCCACTGTTTAGGCTTTGCTGGCGGCCTCAAGCTTAGACTATGTACTGTATGTCCTTAGGGGAAAAATGTGTGTTTCACTTGTGTGTGTATGTGTGTGTGTGTGTCCGTGTGTGTGGCTGTGCGTGTGCGTGTTTGAGTATTGTATGTTTTTGTGCCATGACCACCACCACACTAGTTCACACTCCCACCGAGGCCACAAACACACACATTAAGGACCCCCTCTCCGCTTCCCAACCTTACACCCATCCTTCATCTATATCAATCCTTAAGCATGGTTTGTTTGGGTTCTCTCTCTCCTCTCTCAGTCCCTCTTCTACCCCCCCGCCCCCAAGCAGATCATTTGTTTAGCTGAGCTTGTGCTTGTTTTCTTGTCGTTCTCCCCTTGATTGAGGTTGACCCGGCCATCTTCACAACCTCACAGTATACACACACACACACACACAGCTCCTGCCCGCGCGTATAGACACCGGTGGTTTGGCTGGCTTTGTGTAGCAACAGCCCAAGGTAAAGAATGCTGTTTAGATTAAGAGTGTGCTGATGTCCTCTAAGGCCTTGTTCCTGCTGGATCACAACCCGTTTGCACCGCAGCCCTCTCTAACACTGTATATGTGGAAACAGCAGCGGTTTAGGGTTAGGCACAGGACAGTGGAGGTTTCTGTTAACCTCTGACCACATCCTCAGCGTGACTCTGCGTCTTTGACTGAAGCCAAATGATTACCGTAGTCGGGGAACAGAAATATCGTGCGTTATTTTGACAAAAATAATGCATGTTTTTTTGTTTGTGTGGCTCTTTCTTTTCTTCCCCTGTGGTTGAGATATCTCCCATACATGCGATCGTTCCTCGTTTTTTTTCTTTTAATTGTTTTCAGTTTGCACTATAAACAGCTCCAATGAAAGCTTGTTTTATATTTGTGTGCAGGATTGAACCTGATTTTTCATTTGGTTTCCTTTGAAGTGCTGTTGACTGCCAAATAGTCAAGTCCAGCCAACTAGGGCACCTAAATAACAGCTATCAGAAATAAAGAGCTGACATCTGATGCCTGCTCTATATTTTAATAGTGGAGAAAAGGAGAGATTTCGTCTATAAAGTCGGTGTGGTCTCCTTATTTTCACTCAACAGGCGGTCCTTAGCTGTGAGTTTTTCCATTTAATCAAAAAAGAATCAGACACCTTGGTCAAAAGGCTCACAGGCTTGTGTGTGTGGTGTGTGTTTATTTGTATGTGCATGTGCGTGTGTATGTGTGTGTGTGTGTGATGGGTGGGGGGGGCAGGGGGGTATTAGAAGCCTGACAATTGTAGGGAGGGAATAGTTTATGCCATGTTGTTGTTCCCCGTTTTAGTAACCAAGTAGAGTGACTCTTAACTCCTGGTGTGACTGTCTGTTCTTTTTTA
This sequence comes from Centroberyx gerrardi, assembly GCF_048128805.1. NCBI lineage: Eukaryota > Metazoa > Chordata > Actinopteri > Beryciformes > Berycidae > Centroberyx > Centroberyx gerrardi. Next base: position 12,819,315 of record NC_135999.1, on the reverse strand, counting down.
GCTCTTTTGCACTAAAACATGGTGGACACACACACACACACACACACACACACACACACACACACACACACTTCGCAGGACGTACGGACTGTAGTTCTCCCTTTGATCAACTCCTCTCTGCTCTCACACAGCCCCAGCCGAGAGAGAGAGAGAGAGAGAGAGAGAGAGAGAGAGAGAGAGAGAGAGAAGGCAAAGGAGGGCGTAATAGTGACAGATGAATAGATTGCCAAGGTGACAGGAACTTAAAGAGGGGATGATGCAAATAAAAGGAGAGAGGAAGACAGAAGACTAGGAAAAGAGAGGTGTTTAGAGGAATGAAAAGACGCCAGCATATAGCATGCACTCGCCCGCGTGTGTGTGTGTGTGTGCGTGTGTGTGTGAGAGGTCGGCATGGCGGGGCCTTATATGAAAAGTGCGAGATGTGATGTGATGTGATGAGATCAGCAAGAAGCAGCAGAGACGCCTCCCCTCCACTCGTCTCCGTGGTCCCAGCATCATTACCAGCACCACCACGGTGCACAGCCTTATCTACTGTGGCAACTGATACAGAGACAGTCACTCCTCCAGGACACACACACACACACACACACACACACACAAACACACACAGCTCTTAGTAGCGATACCATACTCACAGCGCTCACCAATCTGGAGCAGTTTTCCCCACGGGCCGCCTTCTTTGAGGCTGTGTCTATGTGTGTGGTGGCTGAGGGAGCGATAGGAAGGATAGTTAGGATGCTTCTGTTCTATATAATGTCTTCCGTAATGTTTCCGTAGTTTAATGTTTATGCTCAGGTAATGAAATATTATGTCACATCTGAGCTTCCCCAAAGATCAGATCGAGTCAGGAGAGGGCAGTCAAGTCTCTCTGTCTGTTCTTGTCTTGTAATGTACACACAAACACACCCACGCACACCCACGCACACACACACACACACACACACACACACACACACACACACGCACACACACACACGCGCCTTCCGCCACTTCATTGGAGATCTTCAACTAACCCCACGTGCCGTTGATTTGTGAGCTCAGCCGATTCAGTCACACAGGCCCACAGTCATTTAAAATAACTGCTCAGGTGGGAACAACGCATGTGTGGGTGGGTGAGTGAGTGAGTGAGTGTGAGTGTGTGTATGTGTGTGTGTGTGTGTGTGTGTGTGTGTAAGGCAACCTTTACTTGGTGACTTCATTCCTTTTAGTGGCTGAAAACTTGGTCCACACCTGTTCAGCCTACCGTGCTAACTCTCTCAAGTGGTCTCAGTCACGTTAACGCTTTGAACCTCACACACACACACACACACACACACACATATAATCCATCTGCTATTTAAACTCCAGTAGAACCCAGTAAAGTTAGGATTCATTTTTATGTAGTTGGCCAATGCGGTCCAAGTCCAAGGCTCTGTGCAGCTATGGGCTTTTGCACCTGGTAAAGTGGCTGTAACCAGTTTAAATGGCCAAGCTGATCTCCTCTTTAAATTACTGTGATTCAAAATCTCTCGCTATCTCGCTCCTTACCTATTCCTTTCATCTTCCTCAACCATCCTGTTTATTTTTTTTCATTTGCATCCTCTTTCTCGCTCTGTCTTTCTGTCTGCCTCTCTCTCTCTCTGTGTTCTCTGTTTGTGTGTGTAATGATGCAGTCAGGATCAGGATGTGTGATATGAATAGAGAAATGGGGGAGAAATGAGAAATTTTAATTTTTCTCAGTTTTTTTTGCTGTTGACACGAGAGGTAGTGCATGAGAGTGTTGGATACTAATGTGTCCACAAACACATAGATAATAATAAAAATAATAATAATCTTTATTTATATATTTATATACAGAGTGCTTCACAGTGAAAAAATACAACATGAGTTACAAAAAATACACTAATATCAATATATAAGAAAATAAAAAACAAGATTAATATAGGCTACTTTTAAAATGAGACACAAAGAAAAAGTTGAAATGAAATGAGAACAACACAGCAAATTATAAGAAGGCCTTTTCAAAAAGATAAGTTTTAAGACGTGAGATAAGACATGACACATGCAGAGGAGGACTATTGTAGCCCCTTTCAGACCCAATCCTGTTAATCATGTGTGTGTGTGTGTGTGTGTATGTGGGCATGTGTCACCAACAAAGAGATTGCAAGCTGTCTGAGAATCTGTTTCTCATATAGATGCAAATTACTCCTCTCACCCCAAAACACCACTTTTGTCTTGAAATGCACAGGTCCGTTCCGGAGAGTCCACTCACCTCCAGCCTGTCAGCCACAACAGTTACTTTGCTCTGTTATCAGCATTCAGTCTGTAATACTTTAATCTGAGGATTACACTGTGTTCTGTTTTGGGCCTGTGCAACTTTTCATAGCTGTCAAAACAGGTAACATGTTACTGCGCCTCGTCTCATTCAGTAGCGCCGTCCGCTGTGCTTTGTTTCATGAAGAATCTCATGAAAGTACTGCGGTTCAGTAAATGCACACTTTTACTGTCCGGAGATGTTTTGTATATTACCATAACGTCTCATCTCCTACAGTATGTGGAACGGTGGAATTTTCCGGATAAGGGTCTGCTTTAACATTGCAAAGTGTGTGTGTGTGTCTGTGAGTGTGTGTGTGTGTGTGTTTGTGTGTGTGTGTGTGTGTGTGACCGTGGACGGGCCCTGGACGGGTCCTATATGGAAGCAATTACTGGCAGCGAGGGCCTTCAGACACCCACAGTGCCTCTCTCTCTGGGCCAAGCGGAATGTACCTCCCTCCCCCTTTCTCCTTTCTCTCACTCTCTCTCTTTCTCTCTGTCTTTTATACTCTCTGTCTCTCTCTCCCTCTCTCTGTTTCTCTCTCTCTGGACTAAATTACTTTCGTATGAGCCCCAACAAAGGGGCAAGGTGAAACCCCTTTCTTTTTTTTTTTTTATTGGGAACAAAAAACCCCAGCCATATTTTAATTCACATCACACATTTCCAATTTGCGCAAACAAGCCCTGAAAATACCAGCGCTAATTAGACTAAACCGAGTGTGTGTGTGTATGTGTCTGCGTACATGTGTGCATGCTCCATGAAAAGGGAGGCCATCTCTAGCTACATTACTGTACCCCCTTTGGGTGCTGTGCTGGCTAGTTAGTATGCATAGCCAGAGCCATCGAAAATGTGGGTTTTTGGGGGGTCCCTGCATCATGTGGTTTGGGTGAAGTTTTGTTGGTGAGAGGAAGGCTGGAGAGTTGCTAAGCTCTTCACAGGTGGCAGTGGACCTCCACATCTAGAGTGTATGAGAGTGTGTGTGTATGCCTATAGCCAATGCATGGATTGTAAAGGTAAGCTTATTTTAAGGAAGTCATAATTTACAATTTAATGCTTCAGACACCGATGAAATTAAATTAGGGAGAAAGCATCCACCGAAAATAAAACCACAGATAAAACTGGCAGAGAGCAATGACAAGATTGCAGTTGTCAGGGTTTGGCTAACCGTTGTCGCCCCCTCTCCTGTTACAGTAAAGAAAAGCTCAAAGGAGGAATACTGTCAGCCGTGCCAGTACTCTGTCCTCGGTCTGTGGGAACAGAGGAGCTGGTACGTTATATTGCCATGTGTATATCCCTCCGAACTGACTCTAAATGAGATAAATAAGTTCGGACTAAATTGGCAGCTTGTGTCCAAAGTGATTATTCTTTCCTTAATGTCTGTTCATTGGAATGGGAGAAGACTTGGCCTGCACGGGAATACCGCGGGGTGTGGCAAGTCTGTCTTTTCCAACACAAAGAAGTGACGAGTGATGGCAGCCAGAGTTTACTTGTCAAGGTTTTTAAACACACGCACACACACACACACACACACACACACACGCTTTTCATGCACTAACTCAATCCTCTTCAAACAGTTTGTCTCTCACTCCGCACTCCTCCAAACTTGGCCCATGACAGGGTCCTACATTCCCTTCCCATGAGTCCTAGCGAGGCTAGTCAGCAGAAGGACCCCAGATTGTGCTGGCTGCGTCGCCGCCTGCCTCGTTTGGGAGCGTGCCTGGACCCTCCGTCTCAGTAACCTTGGTTTGCCCCCTCTGTTTGTGAATTCCTACCGCTCCAATAGGACCACACTGTCCCCAGGAAAATGCTTTCTGGCAGTGGGCAGCTGGACAGACCTGTGGGAAAGTGAAGTAAAAGCTCAGATTCTCTTTCAGGCAAATAAATAAGGCATGATTGTGCTATTTCACATAACAGTCATTTAGTGAGATTGTTGGACCGAAATGGGCAAAAAGCTGAGAGCTGCAGTGTGTCTGTTATTTGTAACTCACTGCCGGGTCAAGTACCCGATGTGACTGACAAATAATGACTGACTGGCAGGTAAAACAATTCTCTTTTCAATGTACAGTCATTCCAGTTCTCGGCGTACAAATTTTCATTTGGCACGTCAGATCGCCAGCGCATTTCTGCCTGCTTCAAATACGGATACCGGCTGCGATTGGTGCTTTAAGTCGAAGCGAGAGTTTTGATTGGTGATTCGAGCCCCACCAGAGGTTGTGATAGGTGCGCGAGCGGAGCCTCGGATTTCGTGCCGTGGCGGTGTTCTGTGTCTGCCAACACCCAGCCGCTGTGATTGTTTAGCCTTCACTGCTAGTTCTGCTGTCTAAGGAATTTCACGGGCTTCAGTAATTTTTAGTTATGTCTCTCTCTCTCTCTTTCTTTTTTCTCTTTCTCTCTTTCTCTCTCTCTCTCTCTTCCTCTCCCTGAACCAATTCAAACTTCTTCTCGTTTAAAATCATAGTTATTTGTGGTGCAGCGCTGGATAGTTTGTGGCTTTCGGAATAGCTGTATTATTCTAGTATTAAGTATCTAGTCTTTCACCATAATGTTATAAGAGGCTTCCCTGGCTTAAAATATCAGGTTACTCAAAATGGAATAAATATTAGCGTGCTCTACGGTATTTTTTAAGGTTTCATTTCAGTGGAGATACATTTTTTGGGCTTTGATAATTTATTGTGTATTAAGATGAATCATTAACCTCAAGTCACAGGAATCATGTCTGCCCGATTTTTCTGTCTGTCTGTGTGTCTGCATTTTTCGCCTGTCCGCCTGTCTCTCTCTCTCTCTCTCTCTCTGTGTTCTCTGCCTGCATCTGTGCTGGTCTGTCTGTCTGTCTCTCTGTCTGTCTGTCTGTCTGTCTGTTTGCTCGACTGTCCACTGTGTCACAGCACTACTAATGGCCACTGCTGAGCCAGCCACTTTCTAAATGACACCCTCCTCCGCTCGATACAGCTGCCCTGCAGTCACTCCTCTCCCCCCTTTTCTCCTCCTCCCTCCATCTCCATGTCTTTCTCTCATCCACAACAGCAGCTCCCCGCTCTCATGTGGAAGGAAAGCAGTTTCTCGGTCAATTCTCTCTCAATACTCTCCACTCAACGTGCCTCTTGATAAAAGAACCTCGTCTTCTCCGACACACACACACACACGCACACACACACACACACACACACACACACACACACACACTCATACATCACATATCACTAGCTGAACGGCTGAATGACTGACTGACAGACTATCGCTGGAGCATCTTTCCCTTGCTGATAGCAGCGCCTTGACCAACAGGATGATTCATTCATTCATCATTCATTCCTCTCCCACTTCGCTCTCCCCCTTTTTTTTTTTATATCTTTTTCTCTCTCTTCACATCACATCCCTTTCCCTCTTTTAATCATCTTCATCTTGTTGTGTGTGTGTGTGTGTGTGTAGATACTTAAGTGTTCAGCAGAGGCTGGGGCAGCACATTTCCTCCATGTTGCAAGATAGAGCTAAAGAATTAAAGAAGCCAAATTATGTTTGGCCTTAGTTTGACTACAGCAACCCTGCCAGACTACATCCTGGATCAAAACACACTGATAATCACTCTCATTCTCCCCACATCTCTGCGCTCTAACCTCTGGATACCCTAGTTGCCACTCCTATTTAATTCAGTTCAAATAACTTTATTAATTTTCAAAGGCAATATAGTAGCACCTGTGATGACCAGAGCATTAATCTTGTTTTTCCTCTGCCCCTCCCATCTCTCTCTCTTACAACCACACCCACACACACACACACACACACACCTACACGCACACATACACAGGCAAACTTTGGATGTTTCCCCCTCAAAGTTAATCGGTTAATCGGTTGGGGGTTCCAGTATCCTAAAAGATGGTGGTGGCAACATTTTGGCACTGGCAGCTCTTAACTGGATTGCTGTAATTATTCATTGGGAGACTGATGCCTTCCAGGGGCTGAAGATTGATTAGGTTTGATATGCGACTTAGTGTAATCTGTCTCTGACCAGGGCTCCTGTCCAAATTGGCAGGAACAATAAAAAGAGAGAAAGTTCTTTTTAAAGAGGAGAGGAGAGAGACACGTTGAATGAGTGAGCAAATGAAGATGGAGGTGGGTGGACAAAGGAAAGAGAGAAAGATTGAGGCATCCTGTGTCATGTCTCTCGTGGCGCCTTTGCCGTACACAAACCATCAATCTGCAAACAACAACAACAGCAGGGCAACCATTTTGTTTACAGTTGAGCAAGGCTCCAGCTAAATGAAGCCATTACAACATTACAATACAGCACCTCTTCTGGTGGGCATTATTGTGTACTTGCGTTCAATGTGTTTGTTTTCTAAGCACATTTGGAGTATTTTTTTATGCCTTGCTTGTTTTGTCAGCCAGACCAACGAGGTCCTCGGTTGTCTCATTTCCCAGACTAAAGTGTGTCTTCAGTTAATCCTCCAGTGTAAGCATGGCAGAACTTAAAAGGCTCTGATTAGGCTGTTGTGTCCCACAGGTTGGCTAGATATAAACTCGTGACACACTCACGGTGCCCATACATACCCAGGAGACCTCTCTTTGTGTTAATTAAAGGAGTCTCAACTGCAATTAGCAGGCTTTACAATGAGCGTACACACAGATACACACACATGCACGCGTGCACATGCATATACACACGCTGACACAGATACATCCAAACACATTGAGCGCATTCATGGTCTCACAAAAAAAAAAAAAAAAAACTCCACAGTTTCACATGCATTACAAGGTTAGCTCTTCGTGTACATCTTTAGCATTTTGTTTAGGAATGTAATGAGACAGTTGTGGGGTTGCGGGGTGTGTGTGTGTGTGTGGGGGGGGCGGCTACAGATACACTGACTGTGATTGACTCAAACTTAGAGAGTGACCCTCATAGAGACAGATAGACAATATGAGCTCAGCCAAGCCACTTGGCTGACAATGCTGCAACCGGGCAAACTGAGGATTGAGTGGCCGTGTTCCCTTTCCTGTTGGACTGAAACACGAGGGCCCGGTACATGGTGGCCAAATGGCCCATCACCCTGTCTCCCTATGTACCGCATTAGGCCAGAGCTCTCCCAATGTGCTCCAACCTTGTCCACAGGAAATCAAGGCCAGGTGGAACTTAAGTGAATGAAGCCCCACTTTGGCACATTCTAGCTGGGGAGATGGTGGCAAGAGCAAGGCCCCCTACGGAGCTTGTCAAAGGTTGGAGAGGACACACATAGGCATGCACGCACGCACACACACACACACACACACACACAGACACACACGCAGACACAGGTGCAAATACCTATTTGCTGATGCTCACACACGGGCACAAACTCACAGTGGATAGGTGCTGTCAACTCTGTGGCAAAGCTGCTCAGCCATTCCACCCCCATATTTACTTATTTATTGGCAGCGATGGCTGCGATGACAGGGCCACTCAGTCTCAAAAAGCCTCCCAGGCTCCACGACGTCCCTTCAAGCAGCGGCGTAAAAATTTTAAGAGCCCCGGGCCCGGTTTGATGATTTTGACGCGAGTTAGCGTGTAGCAGAGTTGTCGGGTGCATTCAGGGGGCTAACCGTTCTAATGCGTTTACCCTCTTGCCTTGTCTGTGTGTGTGTGTGTGTGTGTGTGTGTGAGAGAGAGAGAGCGCGCGCATGTGGACGTGTGTGTCAAAGCGAGGGGGAAGTGTCGCTTAATAATTTAGTCGTTGGTTTCGTCCCCCTCGCCGTCCATCCATCCATTCACAGCCCTTTATGTCTTGCCTCTGGGAATGCGGAGGCCATCCCTCTCTCTCTCTCTCTGGGAGTGATAGAACGGACAGAGACAGGTGACAGAATCCGGTGTAGTGTAAGGACAACGTGAGAAAGATAGACCGGGGGAGAAAGAGGGAGAGACAGCCGGAATGAACATAAATAGTTCGAAACAGACAAGAATAAAAGGAACAGGGGCACTCACGGGTGACTGGAAGATAATGTACAGCAGCCACTTTCTTGGTACGATGTGTGAGTGAGTGGGTGAGTGTTGTGCTCACTTCCCTATAACTCTTACAGTATAGCCTTATTAAACAAAACTCCACGTCCAATCTATCATTAACTCCTCGGAAATCCGTCCTATGTGTCTTATGTATCAACACAATGCAGCACAGACACGCACATGCAAGCTTGAACATACGCCCACGCCTTGCACAGACACACACACACACACACACACACACACACACACACAGCTGGGTTTCTGGCCTCTGTGCATGCCAGATGTAGACAGAAGATCACTCTCTCTCCCTTTCTCTCTCTCTCTCTCTCTCTCTCTCTCTCTCTTTCTATCTCTCTCTCTTTCCCTCTCTCTCTCTCTCTCTCTCTCTCTCTCTCATCACTGTTCTCAGACTAATAGGTTCTTGTTCTGCATGGAACTGGTTCTAAGGAGAGAGCGGGAACTCAAAGCCTGCACGCCAAACCTGTGGCTATGGCTGTAATAATCAAATAATGTAACTTGGCCACGTGTAAGAATGTGTGTTAATACACGAGAGCTTTCAACAAAGTCTCCCAATGCCAGTGGCCTCCTATATACTTTAATATGACTTGATGTTCACTTAACCCCCCCCTCCTTGTAATTGAAACCCGATGGCGGAATAATAATCGTTTCTTCATTTTTTTTTTTTTTCTTTCTGCATCCGCTAAGCTGATTTCTGCCTGGGTTGTGGGATAGTATTCAATTACAGGGGCTTGGAGGAGGGGAGGGCAACGATGGGCATTACACTTACAACCTCTCCACGCACACACACTGGGCGAGAAGCTAAAATGACTTTTTAATGCACTGATCATTTGATTGGCCCAGACATCGCACAGAATAACTTTAAAAATATATATTATTTTTCGCCTGCACATCCTACGTTTCTCCTTTTCGTACACACAGTAGAAAGAGACAGACGGGGCGTAGACGAGGAGACAGACAGCGGACGATGCGCTGGGAATGAGAATTGAACCCCAATTTCTTGAGGTAATACTCGCCATTGAAATTCTATTGCCGCAGGACTGGAGTCAGAAGTCCCAAAGCAAAACTTTGTTGCTTGTTTGGTAAGCGGTTTTACTACCACAGGATGATTTGCGAGACATTTATTTGGGAGTTTCTTTTGGCCAGGGAGAGTCGCTGGTGTTTGTGTGTTTGTCGTGTTGTTAGCGGTTATGTTCCTTGTCATGTGTGTGCCATAAATAAAGGCTCCCCTGGCTAATGTAACCCACATGTTTTATGTTCCCACCTCCTTCCGAGCTCAGCATTTGTTTTAGGGGGAGAATTCAGATGGTACACAGCTCTTTTGGACCGTGTCTCGGCTTTCGTGAGGTCATTGAATTTCTTTGATATCAAAAGCAGTCATGGACTTCCCTGTTACTCAGAAAAGCTAACCAGTGTAATGTGTGCTTCCCATTACTTCACTAGCTCACCACTGAGCAGACGCACAGCGGGTTACTGATGATCTCTCTCAAACACATGCTCGCAATACACTCCACTCCTCCACAAACACATTCACACACACTTTGAGACTCATACCCAGACATACTTGATGCCACAAAAGCAATAGACTGATAAATCCCAGCTCGATGGGATTTTGTGTCTGTCTTTTTTCTCTCACTTCAATATATTTGATTGGATTTGACGGTAATTATTCATTTCAAATTATTTCATCTTAACTGTATCGGTCCTGTATTTCCCACCAGTGTTTTTTCCCCTTACAACAAAGCGGAAAGCCTCAAACAAACAATTGCGGAGGTCAAGACAAGAACCTCTGGCATTCCAGCTCCAGTCTCTTTTCTCTTGGCCTCGCTGAGACGAGAAAGAGAGCGTCTCGGAGAGTGTGAAAGGGAGCGGAAAGCTAAAAGAGGTAAAGATACATTAGTCAGGTCAGAAGAGATAAATCTGGGGCCGGGGAGAGAAAGGGTTGGAATCAGAGTAACGAGAGACAGGGCGATGGGGAATGAAGTGAAGAGGAGTGGAGTGGAGAGGAGGAGAAGACACTGTAGCGAAGGACTTTGTCAAACTCTCAGCGTTGGGTTGGGTGAAGATAGGAGGTGGGGGGAGGGGGGGGGGGGGGGGGGGGGTGTACAGAGGGGGCGCTGGCAGGGTTGCCACGCTATCGTTCCGGATGGGCAGGCGGTCTCCTCTCCAGGGGTGAGGGGGGACGGAGGGAACGCGGGGCTGTCAGGGAGCCTGGCAGGTAGAGACACAACGCCCTGTGACTGGGGGAGAGCACGGGTCAGTGAGAGAGGACAGGAGAGAGGGAACCGGGGAGCGAGGGATGGAGGCAGCGGAGGGGTGAGGTGGAGACCTGTCTGATGAGGTGAGAAGGAAGGGAAGGGGGGAAGGGAGGGAGGGAGGGAGGGAGGGGGGGTAAGACATGAGGGAAGGAAATGAGGGTGGAGGAGGAGAAGAAGAGCAAGAGATGATTAGAGGAGAATTATCCAAGTGTGAGTGGGGATGGCTATAGAGGAAGAGACGGAGAGAGAGAGAGAGAGAGAGAGAGAGAGAGAGAGAGAGAGAGAGAGGGAGGGAGGGATGGGCTCACAGTGCCCCAATACACACGTCTGTGAAATGCCCTCAAGACAACCCAGTCATTAGGCAAGTGATGGAACTCACCCTCTTCTTCTCCTTCTTCTTCTTCTTTTCTTCTCCTTCTTCTCCTTCTTGTACCTCTCTTCTGCTTTCTCCTCTTATTCTTCTTCCTTTCTCCTTTTCTTCTCCTTGTCCTTCTTCTTATCCTTCCCTCTTCTTCTTCTTCTTCTTCTTCTTCTTCTTCCTCCCACACACTATCTCCACAAGTCCTCTTTCCTCGAATTTAACTCTTATCCCCAACACCCTAAATCATGGATGCCCCCTCCAGGTGATTTATGTATTTGTGTGTGTCGGGGTGACAGAGAGCCTGCTGTGTTATCTTGTGATCTTACTGAAATAGTTGTTAGAGTGTGTGCATGTGTGTGTGTGTGTGTAGGTGTGTGTGTGTGTGTGTGTGTGTAAGGGGGGTGGGGGGTAGACGGGGAGGCCCACTGGCTGCAACAGGATTAGCTGTAATTCAGTGACTGGAGCAGTGGTCCGACCATGGCCGCTCAGCTCAGAGCCGCTCAGCAATGGTGCGCATTGTGTATATGAGTGTGTATGTGCGTGCATGTCTCCACACATGCGTCCATGCTTGCATTGGTACCAGCTGATGAAATTGTAGTTTTGTCTCTCCCGCCACGGAAGCCTCATGAGTTGAGTCTTCCCTTCTTGGAAAAACAAATCGTAGAGTGCATAACTAACATGTGGAGCAATTTACACACAACATATGCCATTGGGTCATGAAATGCCAATTAGCAAACAGATCGTGCCTTAAGCCATTAACCTTTTGTCATTCCATGTTATCACAAATACAGTTGAAGAAAAGTCGTAAAAAACTCATAAGACCCGATGAAGCCCCTCCACTGTATTTTTCCAGTTATTTTTCCACAAAGGTACACTTATCAGCGGAGGCCAGATTGCATGATCAGTGACACAGACAATCATGTGGCTCTCTCTCATCTCTCGCAGACCTTTCGGTGCCCTCGTCTGTCTCTCTCTGTCTCCCCCCCCCCCGCTGTCTCTCTCCCTCTATCACAAGTGGAAGGCTGTTCCTGTCTGTGTCATATGATGTCTTGTGGCCCTGTAGTGGTAGCAAAACAGTGACAGTTCTATCCCTGCGCCATCTGATCGACACGCCATTCCTTGTCACATGGAGATACACACACACACACACACACACACACACACACAAATCCTCCTGTGCGTGTGTGTGTGTGTGTGTGTGTGTGTGCTTGTATGACTATGAATCAGGTCACTGCCAGTACCAGCCCTCAGACATGTGCTGCTGCTTATGTCTCCAGTATACAGTACGAAGGCTGCGCTCATTCCTCTGGTAATGCCACACTGGCTCTCAACCTGTGTTAAACCATGTTTATTTATTTAATTTTTTTTAAATAGTTGGCCCTGGAATGTACAAGCGTGTGTTCCATAAAAAAAGAATCTCAGTGGCATTAATATGAAAAAGGGTTGGATGTTAAACAGCTGCAGGATTAATTCTAAATACTCCTTTTACATGGCTGAACCGATGTCGTCTCTCCTGACTTCTAGAAGCATCCACCTCAGCATAGAGACACTCACCAACCTTTTTCTACCAGCCTTAATCATTTGTTTCTGCTGCACATAATCACCATCACTGCACAAATTATGTTGTTCCGCTTTCCTCTCCAGCCCCTCTGCCTCTGCCCCTCTATTTGCTATCCTTTTTTGTGTGTAAAAGGGCAATTTTAGCTGGGTTTTTCTCAGTTGTGATTTCATTTTGAGGAAAATTACCCAAAAAAATGAAAAAAGTAACAAGTGGCGGACAAGCATCATAATTATAATTTTTGGAGGACCTCTGCATCTATTTCTTTCTCACTGTTGTTTACTTGAACAAGTTTTCTCACTTTGCACAGAAAATGAAGAGAGAGGTACTTAGCCTTAAGAGCCTAGGGGGGAATTGGTTCTCTTGAGACTGTTCTAACAATTCAGTGCTCTCGCACCCAATTTCTGGACAATTTCACCCATTAGTTGTCAAAGTTTGGGAAACAAACAGGCAGTGCTGAGAGAGGCTTGATGGGTGTAATAAAGAGGGGGAGTGATGGAGGGTGCCTTCTGAAACGGACTTGTAGTTTAGGTATGGTCAAACGACAAAAGTGCAGTACGATGTCAGGAATGTTTTAAGTCTCACTCTTACTCTTACTCTCTTCTACTTCTTTTATTCTCCCTTTGCCTGGCATACTATAGGTGTTCGTTTATAAATTCTGCTTCATTGAAATTCTTCAAATTGATGCTTTTACCATGTATTTCTATTTCTAATTCCAACATTTGTTTCTTGTTGAATTCATGTTTTTACTTTACTCAAATACCTCAGCACCAATCATATAGATTATCACTTTGTAATCATATGTAGGTCTATGTAAATAAACAAACTTAAATATGTTACATTGTTATATACTATATAATATTATTATATTATATACAAGGTTAATTGATATGATTGATAATGATAAGGTGGTAAGTAGGGAAAAACAATGTTTGGTACTACATTATATCAGAACAAATGGATATGACTCTGAGTCATTTGTGATGTAAAAAATAATACACTTGGCACCCAGCACCTCCCCCAGCCCCAGGCCCCATCTGGGGAAGGTCAGAGGTCAAGGCTGGAGCCTTTTCCTGTCTGCTGATGACCTTTTCTGCTGGTTTGGTGACCCAGGGGTCACCGGTACTGGTCTAGAGACACTGTTATCAGATTTGATGATATTCACCCAAGGGTCTGCATATGCAAGGAAAGATCCAGCATATGGAAGGAAGGTAGGAAGCGAGGATGGAAGGAAAGAAAGGGGAAAGAAACAGAAAGGAAGACTGTTTTAATTATGACTCTGGAAATGTAGCTTTTGTTCTGTAACTCTTCGAGCATGATAATCCCTTTCTGACTGCTTGTGTTGTAGGATTGTACCCCAGACCGAACATGCGAGTCACTGGGGAGCGGGATACTATGGCAGGGCTTTAACCTCATGCACACACTCCTATTGATCCATACAAGCCTCAGTGACTGTTGCTACAGAGCGGGCTGCACTCTGTCAGACGGCGTTCCCCCTGTCACCGCTAAGTGGCGGCTAAGAAGGAGTAGAACACATGTGCACGCATACACACCGGCACAGGTCCGCCGCCCATAACCCCCCCCCCCCACACACACACACACACACACACACACACACAACCCCATCAGCCTGCAGGCTAACACCCTGCCACCGACCCTGCCCTCTGCTCCTGCTCCTGCCTCGACCCCCCACCCCACTCCCTCTCTCTCGCTCTCCCTCTTTCTCTCCCTCACTTTTCCTCTAATGAGTTGCAACACTGATAACGAGCCTGATGATCTTCCATTGATTTGGCTATCACTTGCTTGTCTGGTAATTGATCCGTAGCTGAGCCTCTAGTTAATTATATGGGCTTCGACATGGACCCCTGCCCCGGCGGGAATTCTCAAGTCCTGCACAATAATAGTTTTAATAAAGGAGTCTAAGGATCTCCGCATCCCCTATCTAGCCCTTTCTGCTTTCCACCGTTTTTTTGTCTTTCTCTTTCCATTTTCCTCCAGCTTCTCCCCCATCTCTCTATCTCTGTGTCCGCTTATTTCTCCCTCCCTCTCTTTTTTTTTTTTTCGTTTCCTCGGTCATCTTGGCCATTACCATCAGGAGAGGCGAAGGGGAAGGAAGGAAAAAAGTAGAGAGAGAGAGAGATGTGGGGTGGTGGTGGTGGTGGGGGGGAGTGAGCAATATTGGCAGAGTCCACTCCTTCCTCCCACAAATAACAGCCATTAACCAGCCAGGTCAGAAGCTGAGCCACCAGCTTGACTTGAAACACTGAGTGCCACTCGAAAAACCCACAGACTAGCACATTTACAGAACAGGGGGAGGGAGGGAGAGAGAGAGAGAGAAGGAGAGAGAGAGAGAAAGAGAGAAAGCAGAAAGGAACCTTGGCCGCTGAATTGTCACTTAATATAATTAGTCTAACCCTCATGCATTACCTTTTCGATGAGTTGTTAAGAGTGGAGTGTGTGGCACATGGATAGAAGGTGACACATTACTCCTTTTATGACAAGGCTGCCTGTGGCTTCTGGCAAAGGCGCAGGCCACTACACATTTATGCTCAAAGATAAATGGAGGAAGGAATGGAGGGAGAGAGAGAGAGAGAGAAGGAGGGAGCGAGGGCTTAAGATATAGTGGCAGGAAAAAATCATGGGAGACAAAGACAAGGGAGAAAGAAGGAGACAGGGGAGGAGGACGAGTGGAGATGTAAATTGGGCATGAGACAAAAAACACAATTGCACAATTGGTCATTTCAACCCCTTCAAGTTGTAGAGCAAAGCATTTCTTTTTTACCCCGAGCCACCCACTCCCGCCATACACTTTTCTTCCTCCTGCTGAAACCCCCTGTATGTGACGGTAACAACTGGTGTGATAATCTCAGCAAAGGTTAGCAGTATACTGCCATTAGCCCCGTACAAAGGCTTTTAACAGACAACCAAGCAGCTGTCTACAGCAATTTACCACAAAATTTGAAGTGGCTTTATATATCAGAAGCCATTTAATGTAGTCAAGGAGAGAGGTTCTCTCTCTCTCTTTCGCTCTCTCTCTCACCCTCTCTGTCTCTTTCTCTTTCGTTCCTTGGCTGTGGAAAGGTGATGGCGGGATGAAAAGAAGGGGTGGAGAATAAGGAGGTGGGAGATGTAAAGGGTGGAAAAAAAAATGTCTTCATTGTTTTAGACGTGTCCTATGTTGTGCAGAAGGAAGCATAGATCTCCTTCCTCTTTTTTTTTGTTTTATCCCCCCTGTGTCTCTTTTTCTCTGTCTCTGTCTCTCTTTCTCCCTCCCTCCCTCATTTTATTCCCTTACCTTTGCTGCTGTGGGGACCAATTTGGCTAAAATGGAACCTCTTCCTCATTTTTTTCTTAATTAAAATCTGAGAGCCTCCATGGGGGGGGTTTCCTGTGTGTGTGAGTGTGTGTGTGTGTGTGTGTGTGCGAGTGCATGTGTGCATGTGTGCATATGCATGCTAGTGGCAGATTGCCTGCGTTCCATTAGTCTTTCATTAGAGAGGGTGAAAATCAAACAAAGGCACCAGGTTTTGAGGTGGTATAACTAGTCTACTGATATTGTTTTCTTGATAATTACCCCACCAGTCAGAAATGGAACAATTTTTCAGCAATGATGGAAACAATTGTGCAACCATTTTGCATAATACTTATTTTCAGAAATGCTTTTCAAACAAAGAAACAAATACCTGATAACAGTCTGTGACACTGATGCTTTTCTTCAAGCTCCGTTGTTTGAAAATAAAAGGTAAAATAAAAAACAGAGCTCATTTGCTAAGCACTGTGTGTGTGTGTGTGTGTGTGTGTGTGTGTATGTGTGTGTAAGTGTGTGTGGTGGGATGGTCCCACAGGGGAACTAAGTTGCTCTGAGATGTGCCGGCCGCTTGCAGCGCAAATGGTAATAAGGCAGGGGGACAAACGCTCCCCCCTCTCCTGTTCTCCGATGGCGCTTGCCCCCCCTCCTGCCCCTAGTAGAGGAGGGGTGTGTGTGTGTGTGTGTGTGTGTGTGCGTCTGAGGGAGCGTGCAGCGCGATGTCATTGAGCATCTCAGAGTGGAGCGGCGCAGTTGACTCAGTTGAGCCTGCGCTGGCCCAGCACACACACACACTCACACACTCTTGCGCTCTCTCTCTCTCACACACACACACACATGCACACACGTGGAGCCGCTCTCTCTCTCTCCCTCTCACATGCTCTCTCGCTCACACACTCACACGCTCACACACGCTCAGGCACTCAGTTCCACAGCGGCTGCGGCGGAGTACGGAGGAGTTACAGAGAGAGAGAGAGAGCGAGAGAGAGAGAGAGCGAGAGACAGAGCCAGAGAGAGAAAGAGAGAGAGGGAGAGAGGACAGGCAGCGCGGCCGTCGAGAGAGGGACACGATCAGAGAGAGAGAGAGAAAGAGAGAGAGAGAGAGAGAGAGAGGAGCAGGAGGCAGGGAGGGCTGGATAGCTGGTGGCTCACTCCCACACCTCATCTTCACTTTGTTGGGACAGACACAGAATTGATGGTAAGAGAGATTCATGCATTTTATTGGCTCAACTGTATGCTTTTTATGGAGGTTTCTATGGGATTTTTTTGTGTTTAGAAGAATTATGACTTTTTGCTTTTTTTGGACACAAGAGGTTTCAATGGTTTTGCACGCTTGACACATTATTTTCTTTGTGAAACAGTTTATTTACGTTTCACATTTATTTGCATGTTTGCTATTAATGGCTTTCCAGTGTAGCATGCATTTTGTTGATTTAACGTTGTTTTGTGCGCTAAATTGAAGAATTATTTGCCCACCACAAATTATAGACATTACGCTTTTTTTAATTTTTTAATTTTTAATTTTTATCTTTATGTGTGTGTGTTCTGTGTTGAGTGCTCAGATAGCAGTTTCCAGGTAGTGCAACTTTTTTCCGAAATCTCTGTTATATTACAGTGTCAGTGTGTGAATGTGCGCAGCCATGCATGTGGGTGAATGTTTATGCCAGTGTGTGTGTGTGTGTGTGTGTGTGTCTGTATGCGTGTTTGTTTGTGTGATTGTTTTCTGAGGACAGTCCATGTACAAAATGACTGACAGATGGATTAAAGCAAAGAAACCGAGGCCGCTGACAAAAACATGCACCCCTCCTCCTCAGTAATTCCCATAACCCCCTTTTTTCTCCATGCTGTCTCACCTTCTCATCAACCCCCGCCTCACCTCCATCCTTCTCCTCCTCCCTCTTCACCTCCAGCGCTCCGCTCCGCTCATCTTGCCCTGTCCAAGACGAGGCCCCCGAGGAAATTCACCGCAAGCCCTCTCTCCCTCTCTCTCTCTCTCTCTCTCTCTGAGAATTAACTCCACACACACTCGCACACTCCTCCGCCACCGGGGCTGCCAAGAAACCTCACACACACGTACACTCCCCCAACTCCCCTCTCCTCTTATCCTCCTCAAGAAGCGGGACCCATGAAAGAAGAAGAAGAAGAAGAAGAAGAAGAAGAAAAAAAAAAAAAAGCAACTCGACCCCAAAAGAACCCACCTTCACTGACTTTTTTTTTTCTTCTCTCCTCCCTCCCTCCCACCTCCCTCCTCCCCGTCCCTCTCTCTCTCTCTCTCTCTCTGTCTCCCCTAGTCCAAGGAGGCAGAGTTGGATGTGAGAGGCAGCGAGCGCGACAGAGACCCACCAGAGCCCAGCACAGAACCAGAAGCGTCCAGGCCAGCTCCGGCTGAGGCTAACGGCACCACCGGCACCACCAGCACCACCGGCAGCACCGGCGTTTGCACTAGCATCCCCTCCAGTAGCCACAGTAGCAGCAGCAGCAGCAGCAGCAACAGCGGTGGTAGTGGTCTGGGTGGCATTAGCATCGTTAGCCGCAGCGCTGAGGGAGCAGGCGAAAGCTCCATGCAGTTCAGCACCAGACCGCCTAGTGCTGAGCAGCCGGGCTTCATGGGGACATGGCAGCAGCAGGGCACTGACAGCAACCTCCTCTTCAGAATGTCCCAGCAGGTACGTCAACTCAGCCTCACTCGCTCATCACCCCTCTCCCTCTCTCTGTCTCCTTCACTCTCTGTCTCTCTCTCTCTCTCTCTCTCTCTCTCTCTCTCTCTCTCTTCCTCCCTGTCTCTCTTCCCATGTTTTCAATGTGGGCATACTGTTTTATTTCACTGATTTCACCAAGTATTCAACGGCCACAGGGTTTGTTTTCTCTTCCCACTCTTGGTATATGTTCAGGTGTTTGCTGTTGTGTTAGGCTACTTCTTGCTCAGTGTGTGAAAAAGGGAGAGTGTGTGTTTGTGTGTGTGTGTGTGTGTTAATTGGTGTGTGAGGGGTGGGGGGCACTGTTTGGTGTGTGTGGTAGTTCTAAATTGACAAATTTTGCCCGCATTCATAACTTTTCTATTTTTGGAATAATTCGGATTTGATGTTTGTGTGTTTGTTTTGATGTAGGCCTTTTTTTTTTTTTTTTTTTTTTGCTATACACAGCATGCAGAGAATGTTTCATCCCTGCAGCCTGTGTGTGCTTATGTTCCTTTTATTTTTAGTTAATCTAAACATTTTTGCTCATACTGTCACAGTTTGTATAAATTGATTCCATCATTCATTTCTCCTTAAATATTTTCTAAGTGTATATAAGTAGTATATTTTATGTGTTTACAGGAAAGCATCTTATTTTTTTTATTATAAAATTTCGCTAATATCAGACAATTCATTCATTTTACCATTTGATGGATTATGCCTTGTCTCGATTCGTTACGCACAGCCTTAAGTCTCCGTAATTGGGTCTATGAGCGGTGTGGAGTTAAAAAGCAAGCAATAGCAGTGTTTTGGTAACCTCAGTGCCGATAAAGACCCGGGAAGGGGCACCCCTCTGGGACCGGCTAATTGACTTCATGTGGCCGAGGCAGGAAGCCCCTTGCTCGGCTACGGAACAGCGGAGGAGCCGTGAATGAACGTAGGCTTGCCTGGAAAAGTAATGATGATAACGGAGAGTCTTCTCCGGTTGAGGAAAGTACACTTTTCCTCCCGACATTTCTCGTCCGTGGATGTTACATTGAATATTTCTCTCTTGTTTCATACCTTTTTCGAGTAGCGCCAAGTATAACAGAGTTATTTTTTCAAGGGAGGGGGTACATGGGGGCGTGATGTGGTTTCCTTGGTGATGTCGGATAAATGTCAGGTAAGGAGAGGGAAGAGGAGTGAGAGAGTCAAGTTGCGTGCGTGCGTGTGCGTGTGTGTGCCTGTGTGTGTGTGTGTGTGTGTGTGTGTGTGTGTGTGTGTGTGTGTATGTGTGTGTGTGTGAGGGTGAGAGAGAAGGGGAGAGAGAGTTAGAAGGGATGGTAGTTAGATTGTAATTAATCATAGCGGGACCTGCAGGCTCTCCGTACCATGCACATGGTGTTACGCACGCAGGCCACAGCAGCTCTTGCGCAACAGCCTCGCCGCGGCTCTGTGGAGTAAATGATGAGAAACTTATTCTGTCACCTTGAACCCAGTTATTGCCCGCACAGTTCACTCACTTTTTTATCCCAGAAATCTAATTGTGAAGGTGAAATCGATGAGTTGAGACTAGTAGAACACATCCAGCTATATCACAACAGCTGGGAATGCCACATTTCCTTCGATCCACTCGGATGGAAAAATGCGAGATTGTTTGGTGCTATTCAGTAAAATATGCTGTTTCTGCATTTCATTCAGCCTAGGCTAAAGCAAAGACTCGTCTTGGAGACTTAAATGAATATGGTATTGGTAGTGCATGGTTGCACTTTTCATGCACATCTGCACCATAATTTTTTACATCCCCCCTTTACTTTTTCGCTATAGAAACGATCGCACAAACTACTGACAAGTGAATTGGAAGGAAAGGACGCGCTGCCTGCGAGAGGAGCGCGCTGCCTCTCTCCTCTCTCGGCAGATGAGCAGGTGGATGGGCCCCTGCGCTCAGCATCTGCTGGGACCCCACGTTTGCATCCCCAATCCTTTTTACAAATGCGCACCGTTGTTTCAATATAATCAGCTGTGGGACTCGCTGTTATTTATCCTTCCTCGCACCACTTAGAAGACATCTTCCCATGTTTAGTAGGCATGACATAAATTCTCGGAAGGAAGCCTGTTCCTTGACAGACTCGCCTTATTGGAATCTAACCGATAATGACTTTGTGTTTGCCGAGGCTAGCGCACCCTGGGGTGTTGGGGAGAAATGCGTTATGGGCTTGTGTTTCAAAATCTCCCTCTCTCCCTTAAAGATCAACTAAGTGACATGAGGCAGGCGGTGTTTTATCGTTGTTAGGGCAAATTATACTTCAATCTGATCGATTGAGATGCAAACCAGTTGTATGCAGTGCGTTTAGGGCAGCTGCGGCTGTGGTGAGGTGCAGGGCATGACCAGTAAGCCAAACCATTTGGCAATCCTTTTGAAATTCACTGCAAAGCACACACACACACACACACACACACACACACACACACACACACAGGGCAAGTCTGGAGAGATGCGAAAAAAAAAGATCACTTTGTCATGCATGAAGGAATTTTCTTACCTCACTTTAAATTACATGTATACAGTGTACAGCAGGTGTCTGATCATCTTGGTGCATAAATGTCAATGATCAGTGAAACTGACGCAAATATTTGAATGAACTCATAATGAATTAGGAAAACGATTATAGGATAGGATATTTAACGTTGAATCTTTTTTCCCTCTTCTCTTCATGGTGTTTTCATATAGGCTACAATCAAGCCATAAAAAGCAGCACCTGTTTGCTATTGCGTAAAGAGAATTGCTTGAACAAAATAGATGACAATTTGAAATCTAATGTCACCTCGGAAATATGTTGATTTTCTTTCTGAATGACTCCTGCGTTTAAAACAACGTTTTAAAAATATATATTTAAAATTTCGTTCCTATTTGTGCAGCTTTTATTCTAATTTATGAATTGAACCTTTTCCCACGATTCTGTTTGATGTTTCCATGACTGTAAAACATTGAAAAGCGAAGGCCTGCAATGTTGTATAGGCTGTGCTGTTACAATGAAGAGAAATAAATGAAAAAAAAAAAAGATGATTTAAAACATTTTGCGCATATTATGTTCTCTTTGGGGAATTAAGATGACATATTGCAATCCTTTGAACGTCCAATCGCTTGTTAGTTTTATATTGGCTCCCTTAAACGAAATTAAGAATAGTGGCGAACAACCAAGGCTTTAAACTAATAATTTTGACTTTTCATAATAGGCCTTTATAGGCTCGTCGCACATTTTTTTTTCTTTCAAGAACCTTTTTTTCTAAACCATAGCAAGAGATTCATAACCTTCATAATCTATGGAACTGTCAACAGGATCATAAACAGCATGCAATTTAAATGAAATCAATGGGATGGACTCGATAAATAGTGCCTATTTTCTCAGCTTCCTTACCTTCAGAAATCGGTGCACATTTGACGACTCGCTTTACAAAACATTGCAAGGGGGAATAGGTATACTTTCGTAATTGTTTATGTGGAAAAAAAAAACAAGCATTAATTAGGGGGTGAATTATTTCGCCAGCATTACGGAGTGATAATATTTAGAAGCGTAATTGACCCGCTGTTGTGCACGCCTGGTTATGAATATCGACCCTTGCAAGTTAAAAAGCCCGGAGTTAAGTGATACTACAAGCCTAATTGGTCCATCACGGGTAATTCCCCCTCAATACAGCAACCGTAGGCCATGTCATTTTATTTTCTCCTGCGCGTCAAGCCGGAGGGATGAGGGAACAACTCAAGGATTACTAAAGCTCGTAAAATGTGCCTGCACCTCCATGCGAGGATCTAATGCCATCCAGGCTCATTGAAGACCCAAAAAAAAAAAAAAAAAAAAAAAAAAACCACGAAAGAAAAAAACAAAAACATAAATACAGTAGGAGCCAGTGGGACTTAAAGTCTTCAATGCGTTCAGTCTATATATTTCAATCTAGAAACTATCTCTAAAATAGCCTCTTCCTTTTGTTTTTGCAAGGGTGCTGTAACGCGGCTTCCTTTGAAGTGCGACAGGTCGACTATGGGCCGAGACCTGGAAGAGGTACAGTGGCTCCAGCTCGCCTGGCTTCTGTCTGCTCTCAGTTCTGCCTGCTTCAGCTCACGCGCAGCGAGGAGGCTGTTAAATCTACATAACCAGTCAACAGACGGGTTCACAGTGTAGAAACAGAATTAGAAATAAATGTAGAAATTTTGATAAATATTTGAAATATAACAATAAAGATAATAATAATAATAATAATACTATTATTATTAAAAATAATTATAATAATAGCCTAATAGCTCTAAACCAGTTGCTTTCAATTTTGAGCCTCACGATTCTTTCAATTTTATATGCATTTTGCCACATATTGCCTACAATATTCCAATGCTCTTGATATCAAATTTTCCTTTTCCTCACATCATGCTTTAGTAGATTTCAAACCCCTAAAAATAAAACAAAAGACAGTAATAGAGTGTGGTAAAATTCATATTTATATACTAATATTACTAATATTCATTTCCCCTCCTAAATAAAGAAAGAGACTGGTCCAGAGATTCGTCTCTTTTGTAATACAGCAGCAAATTGTTGAACAGCACACAGGCCGTGGCATTATGGCATTGTTCAATACATGAGTATGTTATAGAGCTATAGGTCACCACCAGCACTTCTTTTTTTTACCCTTCTATAAACGTTCACCATTTATAAGCTCTGGCCTCATTTCTCCCATTTCCATCGATCTTTAATATTTTCTCATGTTCTCATGTCTTATGTCTAATGTCATATTTCAACTGGTATTTCTTTTTGTGGAAAATTAGTTACTCAATTATACAATCTTATTAGTTGATTTTCCCATATCTCATACAGTATCTGTAGTGAAGGGTATGTTGTTCACACCTGTCTGTGTATGTTGAACCTCTGAAACTGAATGGGAATGCTGTTAATTCTGTGAGTATGTCCCAAGGCATGACAGACATATTTGTGGAATAGCATGCTCTGGTTTGTTTTGTCTGAGTCAATAATTGGGTTGATATTATCCTCTTCAGTGCAGATCACAGAACACCCTAATCTGCCTATTAACATACTGATACACTTACAGCGGTGAGCGTGTGTGTGTGTGTGTGTGTGTGTGCCCGCGTGCATACTTTGTTTTACGCAGTGGAGTACAGGCTTGTTGCATGTTGCATATGAGATTCCTCTTATTCTGTGGGACAGGGAGGCAATGATTTGATGCATATGTGTAGAATTATCCACAGTGTGTGTGTGTGTGTGTGTGTGTCGTCACACTCAACTGTTATTATTTCCATGTCTGTCTTTGATGGGTCGTTGCACACTGAGCATATGGATGCCTATACGTACATGTATCTGGTGTCAAGTGTGTGTGTGTGCTCTGACATTGAATTTATGTATGTGTGTGTGCATGTGTGCACTTTATGCATTCGTGTCTGTGCTTTCGCCATTTCTTTTTCTGAGTGGGTGGCTAAATACTTGTATGCCAGTTGTGCGAGAGAGAGAGAGAGAGAGAGAGAGAGAGAGAGAGAGAGAGAGGGAAAGAGAGAGAGAGAGAGCGGCGTTTTCTGAGTGTGTGTCCTCTGCCTCTCTGTGTGTCTGTGTGTTGGCTCTGGCTCCATGTGTGTGCGGGTGCGAGGTGAAGTGTCTCTTGGCTGGCCTTGGCTGGAGAGCTGGAGGAGAGCAGAGGTGAAAGAGGAGATTTGCAGAAAAGACACGCACCACTTCCCCCATTACTACTTTTTTCTTTTTCCTCGTCTTCTTCTACTACTTCTTCTCTCTCTCTCTCTCTCTCTCTCTTCTTCTCCTTCTCCTTCTTCTTCTCTCTCTCTCTTTTTCTTCTTCTTCCCCCACACTTCACCTCACCAACCCCCCAACTCTCTGTCTCTCTCTGTCTATTCTCTCTCTCTCTCTCTCTCTCTCTCTCTCTCTCTCTCTCTCTCTCTCCTCGACTATCTTTCCTATCTTAGCGCTGCATCTCCACCACCAGCCAATCAGATGCTAAATCCGAATGTTTCGCTGTACGGCGAGTGTCAGTGTAGAGAGGGAGCGCTCTTGTGATTGGACCAGTGTAACAGAGGGCCGCTTTGAGGCGTTGCGCGGGTTTCACTGCATTTACATAGTCACCTCTTAATAACGGGACACATGAAAGTGTCAGAGGGAACACAGCGTTTCCTCGGTCAGGGGAAGTGACTGGGTGTGTCAGTCTCCACCAGGCTGCAGGTTCTCATTTGTTTGCCCTGGCACCTCTTTGAGCCACTGATTGGAGAAGGTTTGAGCTTACAACCCCCCCCCCCCCCCCCATAACAAAGATCCCGCTTGCAGCATCTCATACCTGCTCTATATTTTCTGTACCCAGTGCTGCCTGTAAGTCTGTGGTTGGCTCTCACACTGTGTAATGCAGGTATTATAATGGCCATTGGCTAGTTTAGATGGTTTTGATAATATTAGCGGCGCTGAGAACAGCTGTTATGGCGTTCAGTAGGTGGCGGGCACCTCTCTCTGTCTGTATATGCAACCATGGGAGCGCGTGATGATGTGTGTATTTCCTGAAGGCAGCATTATTTCTGCAAGAGAGAGGGTAGAAATGTGAGAGTAGGATTGAGTGGGTAGGTGGCTGCAGCTATGGTGTACTTGTATATTTACTGTGTGTGTGTGTGTGTGTGTGGTGTGTGTGAACTATTAAGAACCCATCTAGTTTGACGGAGTATGAGGATGTACAAGGTCCCATTCATACTGTGGTCCCCACTATATTTACCCAAGCACCAACCAGGGAGATATGACGTCCACAACATTTTTACTTTAAACTCGTTTCAACTGGCTTTCTTCCCACTTCTTTTTTTTTTTTTTTTTTTTAATTGCATCACCAAGCATCACGGGCGTTTAATTTAGGCCTCTTCCTTCACCTCCGTTGAAATCTGAAAATATATTGATGATATAATTTGCTGCACCGTTTTGTGATTTCGTAAATATTTTGTCTGTGCTGTTTGTAGAAGTCTGCGTTTTAAGTTGATTTGAATATTTGTGATTTTAATTCCATCAATTTCCCTATATTTTTGTGAGTCAGAGTTGCAATATTAGAATGTTTCAGAGATTCCTCACACAGACACTTCTGCCCAGTTTTCTTTGGTTCACCATCTCCCACTATTTTCCTTCATAACCCTTGAAAAAAAAAAAACACATTTTGAGAAATCGTCTTATATTTACATACTTTATGTATGACCTTGCCAAATGATTTTCCGCTCCGCACATGACCATGATCACGTGTGTCCTGGGTCATACAGTAACGGCTCTAGCCGTACAGTGAGGCCCTCCAGGACCAGTGTTATGGGTAAGCGTCGACCCTGACACCGTGTGCTAGACCCAGGGCAGCGAGCGATCGATAAGCACCATGTGAGCATCACTCACGGGGTCCGTGTCAGCTGTTTCCTGTTTGTCCTGAGGAGACGGCCGCCTCACCGCCACGGCGAATGCCTGAATAATGAGATGGATACAGAATGGTGCAGGGAAGACGCTATCATGGAAGTTGAAGTCAAAAAGCCTTTGTTCATCATACGTCTGGCAGGGCATTGTATTGTGTGCTGTTTATGTGTGTATGTGTGTGTGTGTGTGTGTGTGTGCGTGTGTGTGTGTGTGTGTGTGTGTGCGTGCATGCGAGTGTTGAGGAACGATAGAAATGCAGAGCCATCTGCTCTCCTCTTATCAGGGGGCTGAGTGGTGAAAACTACTGTAGCTCAGCCCTCAACCAAGCTTTTCCCAGGAACTCCTGTTGGTCCTGTGTGGGTGTGTGTATGTGTGTGTTTTCAGTTTATTTCAGTACAAAAAAATAGATAATTTTAATACAATATTTATTTCCTTTTCTTCCTTTATTTACTTTTATTATGAGACGCTGTCAACAAAATAATCAAGAAAGTTATCTGAATAGAAAACCTAAATACGTAGCATTAAGTAGATTTATGTGATATTTCAGGCTGTTGTGTTTGTCTGACCAAAGGTTTATTTAGTCTTGGTTCGTAGTAAATAAATGTGGTGTTCGGTGTAGCCATCCAATGCGAGCTTTACTAAACCCTGCCATCTGTGTGGCATGTGACCCTTACTGCATTGGGAAAACAGTA
Source organism: Centroberyx gerrardi (assembly GCF_048128805.1). Classification (NCBI taxonomy): domain Eukaryota; kingdom Metazoa; phylum Chordata; class Actinopteri; order Beryciformes; family Berycidae; genus Centroberyx; species Centroberyx gerrardi. The sequence goes on along the minus strand of NC_135999.1, from coordinate 12,792,776 downwards.
AAAATAATGCAGCATAGAACCTACTACCATGTTATGACAGGCATGTTATAGGGTAATAAAAGGCAACGATGAGTGCTATATTAATGTACACAATATAGACGAAATCCACGTCAGATTGCAGGAAGTCTTTTGAACTGAAATGGAAAAATTTGCATATTTTGTGTTATGTTATATTGCTTGTTGAAGATGTATTTTTTTAGTTTGCCCGTACATATTTTACATTCATTTTACAAGCGTTTTTTTTTTCCACACTTCTGTTTTTCCTTTTTTTATTCCTTTTTTGTTATTTGCTGGTCTTTTTTTTGTTTTTTTGTTTTTTTTCCCTGGCAATGGCCGTTTGTGCAACTGAACAGGAGCCTTCCCTTTTTCTCTTTTTTCCTCTTTCTTCTCTGCATGTGTTTCAAAAGTGGGGTGTTAGTTATTTGTCTTTGGGTAGTTTCCTGCAGAGGGGAGAAGTCGCCGGTGTGAAGAGGAAGTGTGTGTTTGAAGGGCCAGCAGCTCAGGATGTCACCACCCCGCCACTGGCTAATGAGGGGGACATTAGCACTGTGCCAGGGCCGCTACACACACACACACACACACACACACACACACACACACACGCACACACATATACACCGCTCTGGGGCTGACACGGCAGGAATGCAGCAGCTGTCGCCAGGGTCCAGGCAGTTATGAAGGGGTCCATGTATAGTTCTGTCGTGTGTGTGTGTGTGTGTGTGTGTGTGCGTGTTGTTTGTGTGTGTGTGAAAGCAGTGGATGGAGGTACCAAGGGGTCATGGGGGTGCTGAGACCTGGGAGGGGCCCGTTTTAGCTTCACTGACCTCGGGATTACCACCCGCAGGGAAGATCATCACACTTAATTGACGTAACTAAGAGAGAGAGAGAGCATATATATTTTGCTTCAGCCTTTAACATTTGGAGTCTATATGGCATATATATAGACTCCAATACATTGTTGCACTTCTCTGTTCTCCCCCCACTGTATCCAGAGGAAGGTGACATTAGGTGTGACCTGTGCTAAGTGACAGGAACTTGGGCATACTTTCACCAAGGCTTCTCCCTTTTCCTGTTATTCCTCAACTCCTGTTATTTTGTTTTCCTTGGACCTGTGCCAGTGCAACGGGTAGATCGACAGACTACTATTTTTACCTCCGTCTTTAAGGACCCCTGTCTGCTCACACTGCCTGCCAATTTGCCCCATCAGCAGTGGCAACGAAGAAGAGCTCTCTTTTCTCCGAGCCTTTCATTTTTCTGTTGGCAATGTGGCTAATGCTGTCACTGTTATTTGACAGAGTACTAAGGGTGAATTGCTATTATTATTGTTAAAACCATCATCATCATCAGGCTTATTTATGGTTGTGGATAATGATGGTAATTTTGTTCGAGGCTCACAGTTGACTGTGTCTCTTTCCTCTGCTAATGTGACATGTACCGTTGTGTGTGTGTGTTTGTGTGTGTGTGTGTGTGTGTGCATGTGTTTGTATGAAGGCCTACATGTTCTTTTTAGATGCGCTGGCAAATTACCAAAGTTGTTGTACAAAGAAAATGGTTTTCCAAAGGCAACAGTGATTTCATGTTTGCAGTTCATGTGTGAGGTGTAGGAACTCTGTGTGCGTGCAAGCAAGAATAAATATATATCTCTAAATGCATATGGTGAACTCTATGGCTTCTGGGTGAGTGTGTGTGTGTGTGTGTGTGTGTGGGAGAGACAGACTCTTTTCACCCTATTTTCTGTTTCATTTCTCCTTTCAGTCTTTTTCTCTCCCGTGTTTTACTCTAGCCTCCGTCTATCTCTGCTCTGTTCTGCTCTGTCTCCAGCTTACCGAGGAGATTTGATTGCTAGAGGCCCAGGGAGGATTTTAGGGAGGTTCTGGGGAAGGGAGGCTAGTGGTACAGGCAGTGGCAGGCTCACAGCCAACACACACACACACACACACACACACACGCACACACACGCATGCACGCACACACGCATGCACGCACGCACAGACACGGACACAAAGATACATTCTTCAAAGTCATGCAGGCGTAGATACCTGCGTTCACAAACTCCTATTTTGTCTTTTCTTACATGCAGATGGGGATAATCACTTCCTAACAATAGTGTCATTTTAACCCCCTGAAAAAAAAAAAGAAAAAAAAAAAAGACCACTGCGAGGTCTAAACTCATTAGCTACCCTTTCTTGTGAGCAAAGTGTTAAAGCAACATGTGTAAGCGTTTGTTTGTGCTCTCTGCCGACTTCGTAAAGATGTTTGCGCTGTTGGATTAATAACGTTTAATGGCCACTGTTAAATGCAGCTGCTTTGGCATCCCACAGCTTGTGTTTTTCGGGCAAACTGGGACTCTGGGTGGCTTTTTTTGTGTGTATGTGTGTGTGTGTGTGTGTGCAATATAATGAAATACTGCTGTGTGTGTGGGCTGGATGGGAGAGGCTCTCTGTGTTGTCACCAAGTAGAACCATACCTATTCATGTGTATATGCCCGCATACACACACACACACACACACACACACACACACACATACACTGAACTAGAGCTATACCGAATTGCTCCATTGAACCTGTCTGTATCTGAGCCTATCACATATCGAACAGCATTGCACTTTACCTCCTAACGATCCATAATGTCAATTAAGTCACAAATGATCTAATTAGCCCGGTGTGATGGACTTCAAATGGTTTGACCCTGTATCCCAGGCAACCAGCCAGGGGTGGGAGGCCACCATATATGACCTCTGGCACCACACATTGTCGGCCCTCCGCCCCTTGTGACATTTTGGTATTGTGCAATTGAAGTGACGGCTTCGGTCTTTAACAACGGGACAAAGTGAAAATTCTTGTAAGGGAGAAGACGCTGCTCTATTTATGTGTGTCGGAAGTAGATGATGTTTTTTTGTGTTGTTGACACACACACACACACATATGCTCTCTCACACACACACACACACACACATACACTAATACACTTGCCTTCTCTATGTTGATGTTTTCCCTGTAAATGGCCTGGCCCGCCTTTTCCATTGTCGGGAAACACACTCAGCGATAAGTGCTTTGTTGGAGCGCCGTCCGCTGCATGATGTGTGTGACTCTGACTGGCATTTAATATTTCATGGCATTTAATCCATTTGATATGTTTCCTCCAAATACAGAAAAATCTGCAGCTTTTTGTTTTGTTTATCCAAGCCATTACTTCACAGCTTGTTGATCATTTGAGCTTTGTAAAGTGTGTCCGGATGACAACAAGGGATTTATCACCTAGATTTATTTCTCTGCACAACCATTAAGCTCATAAATGTATTTGTTGCTAAAACGGTGCCACTAGAGGTCAAAGGTGATCCTTTGTGCCTCAATCAATTGGCGACCCGATATAACACAATAACACCAATAATAAAAAATATCAGCTGTGAGATTTATTGCAGAGCAGTACAGGATTGCAGAGGCAAGTGGAATGACACAACTTAAATATCAGTCAGGTGTACGGAACGCAGCAACTAAGAGAGATAGTGCATTATGACAAAGAAGGGAAAAAGGAGCCGACAGCTTGTGCTTCAGTCGGCGGGTGAGGAGGAGGCTCTCTTTGAGATCAATTGATAATAGGCTGAAGTCACAGAGGCGATTAGAGGCGTCGACTTGCCTGTGTTGTAAATGCTGTCAGATCTGTTAAAGGAAGCCTAATACCTCTCAGGTTGAAAGCTGTAATAACATCAACTGTAACTGGATCCGCGGGGAAGTGCAAGCGAGTCCGTGTGTGTGCGTGTGTGAGTGGAAAGGGAACGAGAGAAAGGCGAAAGTGTTTCACTGCGTGTGTACGCGTGCGAGCGTATTTGTGTGTATGTGTGCCGTATAAAGCAGTACCAGCACACATAAAGGCTAGAGCCCCGGGGTTGCTCCTGGCATTTTTTCGGCCACCAGATGCCTGTCACTGCTGGAAGAAAAAAAAAAAAAAGAGAAGGGGATGAGGAGGGGAGGGGGAGGAGGAGGAGGAGGAGGAGGTGGAGGAAGGGGAGCGGGGAGGGGGGCCACCGCTGTTCAAATCATGTCACGTAGCGCTAATTCATCCAGCCTCATTAGAGAGAGGGAAGGGACCAGAGGGCCTCTCTCAGGACAGGGCCCGGGCTGGCTGAAACACACACACACACACACACACACACAAACACACACACACACACGCACGGGCACGCACAAATATATACATACACACAGTGTCTCAGTTTTTCTCTGGCACACACATACTTACACACAGATGCAATTTCTCTCTTCTTCCTCACACACACACGCACACACACACACACATACACACACAGATGACACTGGCACATGGCGCAGCGCGGGGGCAGTTTGGGGAATAGAAAATTGCCTTCTCAGGAAGGCCCCGGCCAATTAAGGACCTGACCGTATTGAATGTCAAGTGTTAATTTAGGCTGCCCTCCTTCCCTCATCCCCCCCCCCACCCCCCCACCCCCACCCCTCCTCCCCCACCCCTCAATTTCCCAGCAGTGGGGGGAGTAAGGCGTGTGTGTGTGTGTCCCTGAGATGAGCAAATACATGTCAAGCCAAAGTTGATTGCCTGTGCCGTATTATGTGTCGCAGGCAAGTGGCAAATGTGCCCCCTCCTTTTAGCCCTTCTCGCACCCCCTCAGGGACCGAAGCGATGGAAGGAGGTGGAGAGAGGGAGGATTAACTGTACCGCAGTGATAAGAATGGGGGGTTTTACACTGGGGAAGAAGGGAGAGGGGGAGAATGTAGGGGACAGAGAGAGAGAGCGAGAGAGAGAGAGAGAGAGAGAGTGAGAGAGAAATAGAAAGAGGGCAGAGGGTTTGTTTGATCTCATAGGACTGGGTGGTGACTTTGATAGTCTTTTAATTGCCTTCATTTCACTGAGGTGATGTCCCTCGCAGCTATTCATCTGGCCTTTTGAGTAGAGAGTGAGCAAATTCTCTAACGTTTGCACTGCAATATGAAGAAAATCTCACTCATGATAAGTTTGTGAGAAATTTCCGCTGGCATTGATGATCTCAGCGGGATGCACGTGTTTTTACACTCGAAGCCGTTGGCATGGTCCAGTGGCAGGCAAGGTTGTTTGTGAGCTGGACTGATGGTAAATGCCCACCTCCTTACCTCCATGATCTAATAGACATCCACTTAGTCTTAATGGGCAGATTCCCTTTCTCCTCTCATGATGACTGTTGCACTCTTTAAAGGTGCAACTGGCAGCTTGTCTTTCCTACCCCCCCCCCCCCCCCCCCAACCCTATCTCATGTTCACTCCCTCTCTCCTAGGATAGAGGAAAGTATTTCCAACAGAATAAATATTAATGCATTGTTCACATTCAGACCAAGCCAATTCTCTTGCCTTAGCCAGCCCTCTGGCTACATCTGTTAGTCAAAGGCCCTTTCTCTCACATGTATGTCAGTGTATTTGTGTGTATGCGCGCGTGTGTGTGTGTGAGTGTGTGTGTGCGTGTAGACAGTGGCGATGTTGTGAAATTGAATAGAGAGAGTGAGTATTGATCATTTCCCCCTGTGTGTTATTAGTGCCTGCTGCTACTGACAAAGAGAGCATGAGCCACTTGCACAAACACACACTGACAACACGGACACGCACACACATACATGAACGCATGCACACACACACACTTACACAGCTATGTTGACTCAGAAAATATGCTGTTTGCATGGTTAGACAACCATAATATGTAAGCAGGGAAACGGTATACTTCCTTGCTGCATAATATTACATAATATTTTAGGTTTTACAGAAATATCAACATTATTGCTCAGGACCCTTGGAGGAAACCTGTAAAACTGCAGCTCCGATAGTATTATGACGGACTGGGTTATGTGTCACTGACTTATGTGTGTCAAGGGTCTTTTCAAAGAGGGCCAGTTTTTGTCCTCCTAGCCCACATGCATACACACACGCACGCACACACGCGCAATAATGTTCTTTATTGTTACAATCTGTTTGTCAATCTGTTGTAAGTGATAACGCGTTTTGAGTTTGAGGTAAAAAAAGGTCACAGTGAAGAGTAATTCAATCACTGATCACTGATATCCCCACACACATCCGTATAGGCCTCCAGGGCCAGGGGAGAGGCAGGGCGATAAAGCCCAGCGTAAGTGCTCTGTCTCTGGGTAGATAGTGATGTCTGCAGGGCCTGGGAGCTCCAGTGGTCAGCCACGACTGAGAAGTCTGTCAAGCCCTAACTGATCACCCTGACCTGGGGAGCTAAGGACAAAGGCAGAGGGGTGTGGAGGGGATGGAGGGATGCAATAGATAGGGCTAGAGGGAAAAGAAAGAAGGAAAAAAAGAAGAAATTGTGCTACTGGTGGCTTAATCTCTCTGGACTGGCCTCTCTCTCTCTCTCTCTCTCTCTCTCTCTCTCTCTCTCTCTCTCCCCCCCCCCCCTCTCTCTCTCTCCTCTGGATGATAGATATAGTAGGCCTAGCGTGTGACACAGATGGATAATGCAAGCGTCTGGGGTGATAGAGTTATAAATTAACACATTACTGGACCTTAATGTGGACTACTGTAGACGACCCCACACCAACATCATCAACCCTCCAGGCGCACACACACACAC
>NC_135999.1:12648689-12781189 GCF_048128805.1 Centroberyx gerrardi | reverse complement strand
GTTGTGCAGTTGTGTTTGTGCTTAATTATGGAAGTACGGGACTTCTGGGAGATAACGTGGACTTGCCCCTACTCAGTTGAACCCAGGTACTGGCAGCTATCACCTTAGGTAAAAGAGAAGGCTGCCGCCCACTCCTGTAGCGCACATTACCCATATCCCCTTGCAGCAGTCATTACCCGTGACAGGGGTCAAGACGGGTCGTGGGCTAAGCACTCCATCGACTGTAAAGTCAATAAAGGACTCATGTCTGTCCACAATGCCCCTTATAGTGATCTATTTAAGCCAGAGCGCGATGTGAGTTTGTGCGTGCGTGTGTGTGTGTGTGTGTGTGTGTGTTTGTGTTTGTGTATAATGGATGGACATCACTAGTCACCAACATATGGTCCATGTCGTACCTTGCTGCAGCTTCTCCCAGAGGGGTCTGAGGTAAGATTTCTCTACAGTATATCTCCACTGGAAAAAGTCTGTTATTTATGGAGGTGCAACCATGGAGTGCAGGGTTAGGGTGTACATTTTTCTGCCTCTAAGTCCATTCTTACCCCTACTAGCTACAGCCCTCCATATAGTCCATGCGGGCTTAAATAATTTATCTCAGCTTGCTCTCCCTCGATCTTGCACTCTCTCTCTCCATCTCTCCCCCTCTCCCCCCCTTCTCCCCCAGTCCTCGTAGCACTTGCTTCATTTGTTTGCTTTGAGGAGCTAAATCTTGTTTGCGCGTATTAATAAGTCAAGGCGGATTATCCCCCTCCTCCACCACAGCCCCCCGTAGCGTCCTAGTCCTCTCTGCTTACACTGCATTAGCGGCCGGGTGGCTCTGTTTGCAGAATGCCTCCTCTCTCCCCCCCCCCGTACCAGAGAGGCCTAGTGTGCTAGGCTAATTAGATTAATTCCGATGCCTGTAATGATTGCTCGCCATCTATTTTTAATGGCTGGTGCATATCAAAGAGTAGTAAGCATGCTACCAGCGAAGCCAACTCCCCGTCCCCCAGTGTGTTGACTACTGAAGGGGGCACTGGCTTAGTGTCAGAGTGTTAGCGTATTGCCAGAATCTGTTTGTGTGTGTCTGTGTGTGTACATTTGTGTCACTGCAGGCTAAGAAGGAACATGTGTTCAGCTTGGCCCCTGCCTGGCCCCCTAAAAAAAAAAAAAAAGAAACATAAATAAATTAGCATCCACTCTGTGACATGACATTGTGATTATTTTGTGGTTGTGATATGGCTCCAGCTGTTGTTGTTTCTGGGTGCTGTTGATAAACATTTTTTTCAGGGTGGACTGGAAATTATGACAGACGACAGAGGTCAGGCAGTAAAACAGTCACTGTGCTAATTCCAAATGTGCCTGAGCTAAACAGTGTCTCTATTAGGCTTTCCTTTATTTTGTTCAGTCAGAGTTTTTTTTTTCTTTCGAAACCTATTCTATCCATTTTTCACACTCCCTCCCTCTTGTAGGAAGTCAAAAGCAAACCCACTTGTTCTCATAGTATGTCATTAAGCATTAAGCCATGGCTAACACCTAGCCATCCCATGGCAAGTGCGTTCATCACCCCTCTTTATGCATTTGAGATGTTCCTCATCTTTAATAGATAGATCTAAGTCTCTTCCCCCTGTCTTTATCCCTCTGTCTCTCCTCTTGGCCTTGTAAAAAGGAGTATAAATATTTGAGAGGCAGCAGTTCAGAAGTGGGGAAAAGGGGCGTTTAGCGTAGCCATTTGGAAACACAAATGTGAAATGAGAGACTGAGAAGAGTTAAGGAGGGGTTAAAGGAAGGGTGCAAGATCATGAGGCGTGAACCATAAGTCATACAGAACAAGCCCTCCATATATCTCTCTCTCTCTCTCTCTCCCTACTTCTTCTATTTCTCTCTCTCGCTCAATAAATAAGTAAAACACACACACACACACACACACACATTGTGCACACGCAATGTGTGACACACTGGGGTTCCACTCCAAGGTAGATTTCCATAAAATATTAAAGGAGGTGTTTCCTGTAATTATAGCACTGTTTGCCTCTGCTCAAAGCCTGATCTGTAATTGCACACGTATTCACTGAAGTAAAGCATACACACACACACACACACACACACGCACACGCACACACACGCACACACACACACACACACACACAGCGCTGCACAGATCTGTGAGTAGATCGGTGTAATTCATACACTCTCATAACACATGCTCAAATTTGTACACACACTCAATGGACTCATTCATAGACAAGTGCTCACACACATGGAGGCTTGAGCAAACTCACACCTTCCCACACACACACACACACACACACACACACACATCTTCACCCCCCTCCCCCAAGGAAAATAAAACAGGAGTCTAATATCCTATCTATCCCAGACACCCTATTGTGATGTTATCTCCATAACTATCCATATATTGATCCACCTCCCTCTTCCCTCCTCTTTAATTCTCTCTCCATCTGCCCCCTCCCTCCCACCCCCCACCCATCCAGCCCTTATCTAATCTGGCTATGCCACTAATGGCAGCCATTCCCAGCCATGAACAAGTGCCATAATGTGCTCTGGTAAGCCGTTATGATGTGAAATGACCCTATTGATTGGCTCGCACCCCCACTGACAAAAAAGAGGTGGCGGCAGTCACTTATTACTGTTAATGAGCTGTGGGATGGGCCCTAAGTGGCACAACACATGTACACACACACACACACACCTACACACACACGCATATACTGTACACGCAAACACATACATAAGTGCATGCATACGTACACACAGACGCACACACACACACACTTTGCATAATTGTGGAGGCATTACTCCTACCTGTCTGTGTTCCGCCACATTTATGCTCGTTAGCGATGGGAGGTCCCATCGTGTGGGCGAGTGACGAGCTTTTAATGGCTGCCACTTGGCGTTGTCATGTCGCGCTGCCGATGACTGTTGCATCTGTGTCTATTTTTGCCTCTGTTGTACATACCTGATGTGACTGTAATGAACAAAGCAAAAGGCTCCTTGTCTAGCAAATGATACAAGCTTATGCTCTTGAATACGGTTTAGATTCTAGCACAGGAGTCCAGATGTGAGCTGATGTAGGCAGTGTAACAGGATCTGTAGCAGGGGTAAGTGTTTTGTTGGCCAAGAAAAGCTGGGAGGTTTGGTTAGACACCAGTGTGCCGAGGCCACAGGCGTAGATCTGACTCCAACACTGTACCATGTAGACAGAGGGAGGGTGTGTATGCCAAGCTGCTTTATGAATGAGGGGAATCTTCTTCCTGCTTATGTGTGTGTGTGTTTTCCGAGCTGGCAGCCCCTCCCGGGGATAATCCATGGGACATATCCAATCAGCCACAGTGCATGTGCGACACATGTTTTTTTATTCATTCTTCTTGTCTTTTCATCTTCCGCCACCACCAGAACGCTTCCTGCTATTTTCTTCCCAGCTCGGGACAAACGAATAACAGATGTGAGAGGTTGGAACGCACCCTCCCCTCCACCTCTCTCCTTCCCCTCCTCCTGTGCTGTGACTAGTCTGCGACAACCTTTGCACTCTCCCTCTCTCCTCTTTCTCTTTCCCTCTCTCTTTTGTTTCCCCGCAGCCCGCCCATCCCATGTCCGCTATGTGGGGACACAAAGCTGCGCCCATCTCCCGCCCGCTCCCCATTGTATGAGTGTGTGCCTCATTGTCAGTCTGTCTGTCTCTCTGTGTCTGTCTGTGACCCGGAGAGTCTTATATGCCTAGACCGGTCTCGCTCCTCAAGGCCCCCTGCTCTATGCAGTGAATCAGACATGTATTTAAGTCACTGGTATGACAAGTCAGTGTGGCTTTGAGGAATAACTGTGTCATAGTTTTTTGCTTTTGTGTTTCGCAGTCCTACAGAGACTCATCAATTCGCTGGAACACAAAACTGGAACAGCTAGAGGAACTGCTGGGAAAGAGAAACAAGTCATGAGCAAAAGTGATTGTTTTAGTTACTGTCAGAGAAGTGGAGTCACTTTGAAATTACGTGTCACTTGTGTTTCTTCAAATAGTTGACCAACAGCTTCTGAGCTAGAAACGCTGAAATCTTTCTGGATCAAGGTTTCTAGTCTCCAGTGATCTGCTTTACTGTCAGAATTAGTTCAAGTTCACATTGAGTTTTGAAGACTTCCTATAGCTTACAGTGGGATGTTCTTCAATAGCACATGCAGTGCTCATACTTTCCCATACAAATCAATTGAGAACTTTAGTAATTAAACAATAATTCAATACATTTGCTTATTTATCAGTTTCCCAAACGAATAAATCAATGGCGTATCGATATTGCATAGCTGAAAAGATTTATTTATACAAGGCTGGGGCTGGAACAGAGGATATAGTGGGATGTCTGGGAAGAGTCAATATTTTCATATGTAAGCCTGTGAAATTAATGACCTAATATCTGCAATGAGAAAGCTCGTTTTAAAGGCATAATCCTCTCCCTGTTTCTGGGGAAGACAAGAGCATCTGAATCAATGGGGCTTTAGGCTCTGGGAAATCAGGACTCACACACACATACGGTATATACACATGCACGCTGATACACAAACAGACATGTACATATACAGTACAAGCACACACACACGTAGACACAGACACACACACACACACACACACACACACACACACACACACACACACACACACACACAGTTCTATTCTGTCTGATATGCCCGCCCTACTACAAGAGAGAGTATATTTTAATTCCATCACACAAAGTGACTCCCCGTACCGGGAAGAGCCCAGATATACAAACAAATATTTTTTTTTTTTATCAATGTGGTAAAGTATTTATTACTATTTATTCTTTTTTCAGGTGAATAACAATTGATTAAATGTAATTTTAACTTAAGCCAATGTTTTATTTGAAACACACAAACAACATTGCATGACATTTGGCAGGTCTGAAAAGTAGCAATCAGTTCCTGATTGACTGTATAAAATTCTAAGGCAAATGTGAGGGGAAACTTTACCTGCATAGTGAAAGCACATCTTAAAACAGTGATTGCTGACTTTAATATGCTCCAGTTCACATACCGCACCACAATGTGTGATTCATCCTCAAGCCATGTAGTATTTAAATTTTTTTCCCTAGTGCTGCAGGCTCATTTAGGTGGGCTGTATAACTTGTGTGTATGTAACCCTCACCCGGCGAGTCGGTTACAATGCCAGGAAGGACATAGACCCTTCTGCATTCACTAAAGAGCAGCAGCTTCCTGCACACACACCTAGAATTAAAATGTCATTACTTAGCTGGGATGGCGGAGCGCGGCGAGAGAGACGAGACAGAGAGATAGAGAGAGAAAAGGAGAAAAACAGAGAGACCGAGATGATACTTAATTTTTTCATTACCCAAATGAATGAAAATCAAATCAATGCTGCCAAAGACAAGGCCGTGCATCTGTCTTAAAATGAACTCAACAATTATGTGATGAAGCTAATGAAGGCAGGTAGAGAGGCTTAGCGTGGCCTTTGCTTCCGGCACTCAAAGGCTTTTGATCGCATTTGGAGGCTAGACCTCTGAGGGCGGCCTGGTCCACTGCCAGCTGACCGCCTTTATCTGACCTCTGACCTCTACAGGAGCTCTGGGACTGGACTGATAGCTGATTTGTCGGCTTGCCCAGCAGCCCGGCCAGATATGGGAGAGAGAGTTCTTACTCTTGTCACTACTGCAGTTCTCAGTGCTTGGTATAGATGTTCGTGACAATATGTGCAGATTGAATGGCTTGTTAACAACATTACAGCCTTGTGCATGTTAGCAGCCCACTGACCCTGCACTCCAAATGAGCGCCAACCCTGTGTCTCTACACCATGTTTTGCTATCCATAGGAGGCCACAGCAGAGGAGGAAAATAGGAAGAATAGGATGGTAGGGGGCATGTAGAGGACAATCATTAGACTGCACAGAAGGAGGGATGGGAAGGAGCGGATGAGTGTGAGACGAAGAGAGCGGGAAGCGCAGCGGTCCCCGAGCATCTGGCAATGCGTCGCGGGGAGCCGCGGTCCCTGTCATTAATAGTGATGAAATCATTTAAGCCATCAGGACTAAACGAGCCAGTTAAGAGACACTCAACGCTACACTTCTATCTTGAGACGGCGAGGCCTCGCCTGTGCGCGCTGCTGGCACTGACACGTACAGAGGGAAAATGGATGTGTGCATGTGCAGAGGCTGACAGCGTGTAGAAAGTGCATTAAGCATGTACACATGTGTTTTTTACTAAGCTGTGTTTGTGATGAAGCCAGTTGGATTCAGTGTGAGAGTGGCACCTCCTGCTTTTTTTGTGATAAACGGAGATGTGTTGTGATAAATGTTTAGAACTGAGAGCGGTGTATCAGGTGTATCAGGGTTAAATGGAAACCCGTCATGTTGATGTGAGGACCACAAGGCCGAAAAGCATCATAAACTTACCAGTGGATGAGTGGAACAGTACATGTGGTCCTTTTTTTATATAAAGGACAATTATCTAGTCCAAGGACGACCTACATTAACTCCATGTTCTGCGCTGTCTGTGCACCATGTCAGTGTACACTCTGCATTGGAAGGTTTTTGTCACAAGAATGAGATCGAGAGGAACGTACAGCAACCTGTGTGCATAAGTATCTATATGGTTGTGTACATGGGGGTGGAGTTGAGCAAGAGATTATTGGTGTGCCGCAATTTACAAGAGATGTGCCATCATTAGAGCTGTAGCTGGTGGAGAACCAAACCACTGGCTAAATCTGCCATGAAATACTAGACTGCTGCAATAAAACCTGAGCATCTGCACCAAACTGGAAACAGATGAACCCCGTCAAGGATACATTGTGCTTTTTTTTTTTTTTTTTTTTTCTCGTTCCCCTATGAGTCTGTGGGTCTTCTCTGTGTTGTTGGCGTGTGGATGAGAGCAGTGCGAATAGTGATTTTGTGCATATGCGTCGTGTGTTGATGCGAACAGTAAGTGGTGTATGCCGTTTGTGTATGTGAGACTGTGCACGTGTGTACGCTTGTTTGCCTTTGTGTGTATCGTGTTATGGCCTACACAAGTACTGGGGCCACAAAGGAAATCCATTGCCAACAACAGCACAGCTACTGGCAAGGAGCCATACCACCCCAGAGGCTTATGGGATAGGGTTTACAACCAGAGAAGCAGTGTAGGGGGGTGAAATCAGTAAGGGTCACCCTGTATAATATATAGTGTCCAGTTATTCCTTGGCACTCTGTCACTGCCTTCCCAGAATTCCTTATTTCTCAACAATGATACCAATAACAATTTTGTTTTCATCTGGTACATGTAAAGAGAAAAAGCAACACTCAGCCTATAGGCCGTTCTGCACTCATTGTACAAATCAGGCTATTAATACCAAGCATTACACTGAAGTAGTGCAGAGTACCAGAGATTTATAGACTACATTAAGAGTCAGACGAGAACATTATGGTGCTTATTGTGAATTAGGGCATGGGCTCTCTGCCTTGTTTGCTTCTGGGGAGAGGTCGCGGTATCCCGTTACCTCCTCAAACCCCTCGCTCAGAGGGGACAAGTGTGCTTTTTCCATTTTAGTCCCAGACAACTTATTTCCAGTGTGTTGGCTTTCGGTTATATAATGACATTTGATCGTTGGAAGGCCATGCTGGACGGCTGGTTACACTATACAGATGTACAATGGTGATTGGTTTATTAGCCTTATAAACATAACGACGTGATATGTTTGCCTCTTTGGCATAGCAGACTCCCCCGGCCCCAAAGTAGTCGCTGTATTATAGTGGGGTTATGCTTCTCTCTTATTCTTCTGGATGATGGCTTAGATAGATGATGTGTTATGTGCGTGATAATTCATCTGACGAAGCCGGTGTTAATAGTCATCATACATTTTCTAGAGGCATAATGTAGAATTTGAACCCACAGCCCCAAACCACCACGCTCACCACTAACCCAGCCTCTGGACCCCCTCTCCCATATTGGCAGAGTCTCTCCTTTGTCTTGTCGTCCTTTTCTTTCTCTCCTTCCCCCTTTTCTCTACTGAACATCGCTGCAGCCTTTCGTCAGTGGCAGCGGTGTCTATTGACAGACCAGTACATTCTAGACATATCTGGGGGATTAAGTTGCAAATTTAAGCAATGGGAAAATCAATTCTTTCCTCTTTTAATTCATGAGAAAACCTGTCACTATGAAAAAAAAAACAGTAAAGAGATGTGGCTGTTTAGATCACATTCATCCAGAGAGCAGCAGAGGAGGAAGAGAGGAGAGGAAGAGAGGGAGGGCAGCCAGCCTCCTTTAAATCTCTCCATCAAACGGGTGCAAGGCAGATGCTGGCTTGCCAGAGATAAAGCCACTAGAGAAAATATATCTTTTGTCTCCACCCTTATCAGTGTTTGAGACTGCGATTTGTTTGACTATTCTTTGATAGAGTGACTGTTGAATATTTGAATCGCATCAACCTTTCATCATTCTTTATCAGAAAGCATTTGTCTTTTAAGCCCATGCAGAAACCCTAGTAGTCAGCAGTGTTAGGAGAGGCTGCCGGAGAGGTTTTAAGTACTACCTGGACTCTCAGCCAATAAAAACAGGTATCTGCCTGCACAGATGTATAATTTTACTCTTGCCAGGGTTTTTTTTTTTTTTTACCTAATATTGAGGAGTCACCCAGCCTTTTTATTTTCATCTGCAGAGATTCCAATCACAGATCTGTTTTTTTTTTCCAACAAAAAAAACTGTCTGTGAGTCTGAAAAATGTTCATTTGTTTAAACTTTTGCCACCAGAAAGTATGTCTACAATATGCAACCAATTAAGTTGTCTGGTGAGACAGAGGGGACACCCTCCCCAGGAGAGCAGGAGGAGATAGAGCAAGGAAGAAGAAAACCTACCTTGCCATGATCACAGAAGAAAACCGTTGCTCTCTAAAACAGAAGTCCCCTAATCTCTGAATATTGGACTTTTCTGGCCAACATTGAGTTAAGTCATTGCTTTGTTTTATGACTCCTCTCAACAAGTCCCGTTCATCCCCAGGTTACAGTCTGTTATTGTGTGTCCCCTGCTGACTTCAGGGAATTTGATTTTTTTTAATGAACGGTTCAATATCTAATTCATTAAAGTGGCTGTTTTATTTGATGCATTTTCTTTACTCCGGCCGACTAATGCGAACCAAGAGAGCAAGCCAGGGGATAAAGGGGAGATGGCCCTGTTGATGGACATCCAGTTCCACACACAGAGTGCGGGAGTGTGTGCCTGCATGTGTCCCTCAGCGAGACAGGGGGCTCCGGTCGATTGTGGCTCCTCTCCACAGGGGCTGAGAGGCAGAGTTTTACTCTGTCTGACTGCTGAGGGACGGGAGCTGTAATTGGCCTTGCACACACTCTCTCTCGTCATTAGAGGCAGGCCAAGAGGCAGGCTTAACAATCGGTGTGGGGCGCACTGCCAGTGTTTTCTCTTTTTCTCTGAGCGTCTAGCTGGCAGTGAAAAAGCATAGGGAGGCATGTTTAGGCTTTAGTGGAGTATTAAAAATGTCGCCCATGGCTCTCCTTCTTTGTGTGTCTCAGTGTGTGCGTGAGTGTGTGTGTGTCTGTGGTGCTACTCTGTAATTAGCGTGTCTCTCCTTTACCGACTCCTCTCTGGTCCCCTCTGATCAACTGTCTGATCTGAACCTAGATCACACTCTCTCCCCAACACACACACACACACACACTCTCCCTCTCCAAAAGCGCATGTAGCAACAGATACGAGAGCACACCCAGAGACACACAATTCATCCTCCAATCCTCCAGCTCTCCGCCATTTCTTCTTTGACTCACACATATGCAAGCATGCATGGCATAATAAAGAAAACAGGGAATGTGCTAGGTAGGAGACCCTGAAGAGAAATAGTATAGAGAGGAAGGGTGAAATAAAGTGAAACGGAGGGCCTTAGTGAAATATGAAGGGGTCAGGATAAGGGGGGGGGGGGGGGTGCTCCCTAGCGGGGGCCTAGGGGGGTGGCTGGGGATGTGTCAGGTGCCTGAGCCGCGCTCTGCGCTGGGCGGTGTTGTTGTTACACCGAGGGCAGCGCCACAAGTCCGAAAGTATTGATTTCCCGCCTTGTCGAGAGGCAGAGAACTGTCATGTGGAGAGCACTGACCTTGGTACACACACTAAGACAACTATTCCCCTCGGCCCCCCACGGCACAGAGAGGAGAGAAGAGAGGAGCAGATGCAAGACACAGGAGCGGCAAGCAACAACAACAACCAGCTACCAAGCCTCCTACGGGGGGAGGAGGGGGGGCGTGCAGGAAGAAGAGAGAGGAGGTGAGCTTGAGAGAAAGAGAGAAAGAAAAAGAGAGGAAAGAGAGAGGGTGATGAGTGAGGAATGCTTAAAAAAAAGTGGGAGCAGAGAGAGAGAGAGAGAGAGAGAGAGAGGGGGAGGGACGCGGCAAGCAAGAAAGACAGAGAGGGAGAGAGAGAGAGAGAGAGAGAGAGAGAGAGAGAGAGAAGCTAACAGTCAAAGCCAGGGCCAGTTCCCCAGAGTTGTCAGTGGGCAGCCCAGTGTCTGGTTATCACGCTGTTTGAAATGACAATAGCTTGACTTGTATTTTCCTCCCGAGACCCAACTCAGATCTATAAGCCAGAGGAAGGGAGGGAGGGAGGAGTGGGGTAGAGGAGCAGAGAAAAGAAAAAGGCTGGCCAGGAGAGGAGAAGAAAGAAGAAAAAGGGGAGAGAGAGAGAGAGGAGGGTGGGGGGGTGGGGGTGGGGGTGGGGGGGTACAGTACGGTGAGGGAGGAAACGATACAGAGTGAGAGAGAACCCGACAAAGAGAAAGCGAGGGAGAAAAGGAGAAAGAGATTGACTCCTTCTGTCTCTATATCACTGCTGTAGCTGTAGCCTTTGAGAAGTAGAGAGAGAGATGGAGAGAAAGGAAGAGAAAGGGAGCAGCAGCAGCAGCAGCAGTAGCAGCGCTGAAGTGAAATGTTTTTCATGTGGAAGCTCCGTCAGGATTAGACAACAAAAAGGCTCCCTGTCACCTGCAGCTACACGGCGGGGCTCATCCCCAGTCACTCAGGAGCACAGCCAGAGAGACAGGCAGAGAAACACAGCCTACAAAGAGCTTTCTCTGGGTTAGATCACTGGGTGACAGACACTTAAGAGACCCAGCTTTAGTCACACATCTCTCGCCTCAGATCAGGGTATTTTGCTAACAAGCTCAGCCGCAAGTTCCTTCCTTTTTATTTTCTTTTTTTAGTACACTGAAGCTTATGAATAAAGGTCACTTTTTAAAAAAGGGCCTAGATGAAGTGTTCTGTGTAGAGTTGTGAGGGAATGTATTCACAAAGTCTCTTTTTCAGAATTTGAAAGAAGTGGAGCCCTAATTGAATTAGCTGGCTTATTAGTGTTTGAGATTGTAAGCTCGGCTATAAGTAAGGAAGTGGGGACTTGGGAAGTGGATTTAAAGAGTAGTGTTGGTTTTGGTTCTAATTTTACACTCACTTGACACACATTATTTCCCCTTAGCCGCAGTTAGCCCCAGCTATGGTAATGCTAACCTAATCTGTGTGCAAGGGGGGTGTAAGTGGTTATTTCACCTCATCAGTAGCCAAGCCTTGGAAACACAGCAGTCTACGTATGCACCATAATATAGCCTAGTCAATAGTGCTGACTTTTGTCATTTATCTATAAGTTAGTTAGGGACCAGAAATAGTAGAAAGGGTGTCATTATGTCAAAATGAGGGATACTGAGTGATTGTTCTATCCAAACCATCCGAATGCAACCTTCCTCATCCTTTGTCCTTCTTTCTCTGCTCTCAATCCTCTTATTTCAACACCTCTTGAAGGAAAATAGATTAAGCACACCTTTAGCCATAATATTGTCTAGTAGCCTTGATGCTGATTTTTGCTTCTGTTATTCTGCCTTAATTTGGTGAAAACTAATTGCTAATTAAACTTGCTTTCATTATCTCAATGTGTTAAATCCAAGGGCTTTAGTAGTATTATCTTTACTTACTGAAAGAAAGAACCTTTGATCAAGATTAACAACATATACTCTCCCTTGGTCTCTGTGCAAACACACACACACACACACACACACACACACACACACACACACACACACACACACACTTAATGAATCTGTTTCATCCATCTCCCTGACTTTTTCCCTATATGTTGTCAATATTCACCTCTCTGTGCCCTGAAAACTCAATTTCTAAAAGCTACAACTCCTTGCTTTTGGAGAAATGCATTAAACAATAGCAAGATGCACTCATATTGGATCATTATTAAAATCAGTTGTTCTTAACTTTAATCTTGATAGACCTCACCATGTTCCCTGGTCAGTAAAGTGTTAAAAATGAGTGGGGCAGTGGTTAAGATCTTAATCTTTTGCCTCACGCTGATTGTCAGCTTCCTTTGGGAGCACATAAGGAACTTTGTGGCTTTTACCACATCACCATGAGCGCCCTGACCATTAAAAAACACACACACACAAACATGGGCATTTATTGCACCTCCCCAAAAATATATTGGGACAACTGCTTGTAAACAAATAAATAAATGTCAACCTCTAAAATTATCCCTCGCTCTCAGTGGATGCATAATGGATCCCTCCACACTAAACGATTATGTGCCACTTGAGATAATGACAGATTGTGCTAAAAGGGGCTACTTTGCCCACTTAGTCAGCTCTCTTTGGGGGTATCACGCCATTGGTGTCTGTGTTGAAAAGGCACATGCCAGTGATGGCTGTGGGCCCCTCAGCCCCCCAGGGTGCCAGAGGGCATAGCGCCAAGGGAATGCCCTGCTCGACAAATGATAAACTTGGGGACAGGTGACCAAAGCGAAGCAGTCCATTCAATGCATTCCAGACCAGTATGCCAGTAATCACATGCCAACACAGAGCCAGCATGCCACTTCCATGCCTCTCATAAATCGTGCAGGAAAAAAATAGGTCAACACTCTCATTGGTGTCAACAACCATGATGAAAACAAGGGATCATCAAGGTTAGAATGTTTTGAAGATATAATAGGCAACACTTCACTCTGGACAAATCTAGTCTCTCTCTCTCTCTCTCTCTCTGTCCCTCTCTCTGTCTCTCCTCTGTGTGTGTGTGTGTGTGTGTATGTGTGTGTGTTCGAGCAGCTGCTCTTAAGAGGGTCTATCCACAGAAAGTGGGTGGCTTATCTCTGGCTGCCCCTACAGGAGCCCAGCTCAGCATTGTCACCCCGACCTTATTGAAAGGTCTGCTTAGACACAGCACCGGCTTTAAAGACACAGCCATGACCTGTGAACAGAAGAGAGAGTGAAAGAGATAGAGAGAGAGAGAGATCAGAGCATTTGTATAAGAACATAATCGTCTTTTTCCATTTTCCTTTATTTCCAGCCTTGTTGTTCTTTCTATGCGTTTTTGCCCTGGAACTAGCTGTGTCTACCCCATGTATTCCCCACTGCCCATGACATACTGGAAATGCCTGGTTAAGTGCTGTTCTGACATTAACTGAGTGTAGTCACAGCATTTGGCCTGGGGACAAATGCTAGAAAGGCCCTATTAAATATGGATGCCACCCCCCTCCTCTTTTCTCCCATTCTCCCTTGCCTCCCTGATGAGTGTGCGCGCGTCTGTGTGTGTGTGTCTGTATGTGTTTGTGTCTGGGTGGCATGCCGTTTGCTCTGTCACACCATGTCCCCGCCGTTTGTTTACTCACACTGACAGAGATACGCTAGCGTGCTGTTAGCGCTCACCAGCTACGCTCGCTAAGCAAGTGCCAAAGAGCTTGCTAATGCTCCAGCTCCCCTGTAAATAATGCATCCGCCAATGCCAGGCAGCTAGCTAGCGCCGCGGCCCCAGCTGTCTGAACTATTTCATAGGCTGATGAATCTGTTAGCCTGCACGTCACTCTCAGTTTGTGTGTGTGCCTGCATGCATGTGTGTGTATTAGTGAGTGTCATTGTCACCTGCTGTTAGATCTCCAAGCGTCAGACCCAGAGAGCTCAGCGCTGCGTGAAAATGGTGCCAGCCAAACCGCGCTGCGTTCAGTGTTCGCCCCCCCCCCCCCCCCCCCTTCCCCGGTGCCCACCTCTGCCCCTGGCACTGTGACGGCCCTGTGGGTGCCCCGTGGATGCACTGGTGCCAGCGCGTGCGGAGCTGCAGGCAGGGTCCCCGCGGGGAGGAAGTGGGCCATTAGTACGGTCCTTGCCCCGGCGTTTTACTCCAGTTCAGTACACATCATAGGGGCCGCCCTCTCGCTAACTAGCTAACACATGCTAATTAGCCCAGCGACAGAGCCAGCAGTTCCCCCTTGCTTTGGGAGTGTATGTGAAGTTACAGAGCAAAGCTGGCTGGGAGGACTTAGCCAGGGACTGACGCTGCTTCATTAGTTTCTCTTTCAGGCACTTCAAAGAAATGTGGAGTATAGTTAGGCTGCATTATAGCGTTTTAGCATAGCCTGAATAAGTCCAGTGATGGGACAGGAGTGACTCTATTAAATACATTTGAACGCCTAAAAGCGGTCAGAGTACATTCTAATCTATATCTGAAAACTGGGGTGGCTGACTGACCAATCGTTCAGGACTCACTCCTGTGTCTTCTCAGGACATACACATAAATAAACTGACCTGTTTACTCAAATGCCTCGCCTTACAGTTTAGCCCTCTCCTCTCCGCCTCGCCTTTCCTACAATGTCTTCATTTTCTGGAAACAAGAACAACCACAGCCTTAATGAAACTTAATGATGATAGTCATAACACAACAATAATCCAGTGGTCTGGAAAAGTA
The DNA here is from genome assembly GCF_048128805.1 of Centroberyx gerrardi. Classification (NCBI taxonomy): domain Eukaryota; kingdom Metazoa; phylum Chordata; class Actinopteri; order Beryciformes; family Berycidae; genus Centroberyx; species Centroberyx gerrardi. The sequence goes on along the minus strand of NC_135999.1, from coordinate 12,766,481 downwards.
ATCAATGCGTCTTCTCTCCTTCCCCTAATGACCTGTGAAAACAAAGCAATAAAAAGGCGGTGTGTGTTTATTTTGGCCAAAGCAACAAGCTGATAAGACTGGCTGGCTGATTAGCACCGAGCACAGCCAAGACGGTCACAAAGATTAGTACACTAGACAAAGCTAATGTCACCACTCTAGATGAAGAGGGCTTTGTGTGTGTGTGTGTGTGTGTGTGTGTGTGTGTGTGTGTGTGCATTTCACAACCTTTCCCGTCATATCTGCTCACATAAGACCAGAGGACAAAGCGATGACACAGCTGAAGTGAATATGCCTTTGTAAATGCGCACTGATAACATTTTCTTTCTGCGCAATTAGCCTATTATCTTACTAGGTTTATGTGTTAAATACATCTGAATCACCTGTTTGAGGTTTATACTTTGTACATACCGATTTTCCACTCACTGCTCTAGTCGGTGGTGGAAGCTCCTCACCGTAGTCGTCCCAGTAGTAGGAGGATGAACACATGTTGTTTCCCTTGTCTTCTGTGTGAAGTGGCTGACTGGCGTAGCTCTCGTTTTAGCATGCCTCTTGTCTTTTGGTCTCTGGTTGATTCCTCCCAGACTTTGGCCCTTCACCGCAAATCATTGTGGTGTGCTGCGCACAGCTTTGGGACACAACTGTGCACCCAAAGTGGTGCGAAAGCACAGTCCTCAGAATCATCTTTTCCCTTTCCAGTAGGAAATACAAAACCGGGGTCTGTTTCTGTCGTTTTTTTAATGAGCTTGTGATTTCCACAGCTTCTTTAGAGTATGATGGAAAGTGTTGGTTGGAGTGACTGCTTTTAATTAGTTAAGTACAGATAGGGAGAAAAGGGAAAAATAATATTTTGCTTTCAGTCTGTCGACGGGATTTTGTGTGGGACGAACTGCTACAGCAGAAAAAAATATCTTTGATCTTTGGAGAAACTGGACATTGCCACATACGTCAGTGCACACACACACACACACACACACACACACACACACAGTCCTCTCTCCTTTTTTCCATATTGGATGAGCAGGAGTAACACTGTACATACCTCACAACAATGGAAATCATGATATGTGCTGCACACACAGAAAAAGCCCACCTCCACATCGTTCTTTTGGCTCCCAACCAAGTAGAAGTCATGCATACTATATCAGGATATACCGCACACATGGAATTTCTGAAATTGTCAGAATTAAAATAATTTAACAAGCCCTGTAGTAAATCTATTTCTTATTCCCTGGTCAGATCATATGAATACCTAAACACACAACACACTCCGTATGACAACATGGGAGATCAGTGTCAGGTGGATTACATGGAATGATGGGGTGGTGCGTCTTTTTTTTTTTCCTGCTTGCTGGAGAGCCTGGTGTCCTGATTAAAAATTTCAGCTCCACTGCCTTTCTAATTAATTAGCGAGGCCACTCGGAGGAGCGCTGCGGACCAATTAGTCTCCAGCAAGCCGATGATGCCTATCGCTACGGCATCACTGTACAGCTGTCGCTCCCTGCTCTGAGGACGGCTGGGGATGGACCCTCAGGTGCTCACACAGGTTCACACTCAATCACACACGCACACACAGACACACACACACACACACACGCACGTACATGCATGCATACACCACATCAGATACATGCATGCATGAATAATAATAATAATAATGATAATAATAATAATAGTAAGAATCATAGAAAATTTGCTCAGAGGTTGTGAAAATCATAAAGTCACACTCAATCACAAGCACGTACACACACACACACACACTCACACACACACACACACACACACACCCTCACATATGAGAGTAGGTCACAAGATGTCAGTGCCCTAAGGTAGATAAATAAAAATGAACATAAATAATATTCCGTTGAAATGCAATGAGAAATTAGGTCCAATGCTTTAAGCCTGGACTAAAAAGAAATAGTCCTTGTCAGTGACTCTGGTAGTGTGTGAGGTTGTTGGCTTGAGGGAGTTTGGCTCTAAGACTTTACCACAGCAAAGTGTTTGAGACACCAACAGTTCTGCATTGTCTCAGTTATGCAATCATTTTCTGCCAATTGAAATAACCACTTTTCCATATAACATAATGTAATTTGGAAAGGGTAGATTAATAGAAAATGCATCGTAAGGAAACAACACTATTGCTGAGAATGACAGTATAGCTGGTTTTTCTCTCTTCTGCCATTTTGAGCCAACCTCTGGGTGCAGCTGTGTGTGTCTGCAATAATGCGAATATGCTTCCCCCGGCGTAACCTACTTGACCGGGCTCTTGTGAGAGCTGCATGGCTTTGAAAGTTGCATGGCCCTGCAAAGTCAGACACAAGCCACCTGAAGAGGTTGGGGCTGAACCCCCCTCTCACCCCGCGCCCCTCGCTGCATTCTAAAATAAAAGCGGTTGAAATAAGATGGAATTGTTTCCATTTCTTAGTGGCGCATTCATCCTGGATGCTGACCAGAGGGGCGGGTGGTGAGGTTGGGGGGTGAGGGTGTATGCATGTGTTCGGAGGGGCGGCGGAGTTTGCTGACTTTGTGAGAACGGACTAGTTACAAGACCGAGGAAGCTCATTTCCACTTCAAGGGGTCGTCTGAAACATGGCATCAGCAGGCCTCTCTGTTAGCTCTCGCACAAGCTCGCTGTACGCTTGCAGAGGCGCGTGCACACACACACACGCATACACACACACACACACACACACACACACACGCAAAGTCTCATATAGTCTCACATTCACGGCCACACATACTCATAATGTCTCCCCATCGCCTCCTTTCCCAAAGTCTAATGTTTATTCGTACTTGAGGAAAATGCGCTGATACAGTTTTTCTTCAAGATTGAAAAACAGCCAAAAGCAAAAAAAAAAAAAGAAAAAAAAATGTGGTACTTCAAAGCCCCATTGGTGTTGGGTACACATTAATGAACACATCACACATTACACACACCCGCGCACATGCAACACACACGCAGACTTGCTGCAAATAATTCACTTTCTCTTACAAGTTTAATTGCAAAGTGGACTGTGGATTGGCACGTTTGAGCATAAAACGTGTGTATGGGGGTGTTTGCACAGCACAAACGCAGAGTAACGTGAGTCACTTTGCAAGCACAAACAGTCAGTACCGTAGTGGCTGATTAGTATGAGAAGAGGGGATGAATATTGGAGAAGGACTCTCAAGAGCCACCCATGAAACATGGAGAGGATGTCAAAGCATTTTGTTCCCATCTCGTTCATTAGATCTAACGCAGGCTAGTGGAGGCTCCCACTGTTTTAAGTCCACACACACACACACACACACACACACACACACACCAGGACAGAAAAAAAAAGCACACATTGAAAACAACAGTCGGAAACAGTTGTAATTATTAGATCGGCGTGTCTGACATTTTGTCGACATAAGTAATTAATTTAGCCTTTCTATTGGGAAAGTCCAAAGAGCCCAATTAACATGGCTAATATTGCTGCATCGTGTAAAAACATCATTTTTTTTAAATACAGAGGGAATATTCAAATGACTTGCCTTCATTATTCAAATGTATAAGCAAAGTCATCACTAGGGAAAGAGACAAGATGGGATTCACACTGCTAAGAACAAAGAAAAGGATAATCAATCTAGCTTTTCCGCAAAGCCATCAAATAAACAACATATATGCTATTCCTTTATCTTGATTTTCTTTGTTTGTATCATCTGAAATTCACGGGTTCACTCAGAGATTTACCACTCAAAGGATCATCACTGAAATGAATTTTCATCATTTTCCACTGGAAATAGTGGAGGCTTATTTTTTGTATTTTTTGTATTAATTGTATAATGTGCCATGTAGCACTGATCATTGTTATTTAATTTAAAAATAAAACATTTGTAAGTCTTGGCATTGTGCTTGCGCGGTTGTGCTAGAAGCGGTTTGGTACTTAATTGAAATTCTAACAAGTCAAGGCTTTAGAGTAGGAACATTTTTGACTTTTACAAGGTCCAGTACATACGCTCAGAGAGGAAGCTAGGCCAAGACTCGCACAGTTGCCAAATCCCACGGCTTTGTAAGCAACACGTTGTGGAAATGGAATCGGACAAATAACATTCCTAATTTAGAGAGTGAGGATGTGAGGGTCGGGGGGCTGGTACGGGCGGCAATGAGGGGCATTTTAACATTTGTTTGAATACGTTTTTGTAGATTTCTATTGTGGTGCTGTGTTTTCTATTTTCACGGTTCGTTCGGGTGTTTGTTTTCTAGCGAGCAGAACTCAGGGGCCCCGCTGGTGCAAGGCCCAGCTCTTGGCTCTACTCTCCCACTCGTATAGCTATAACAAAGTCAATATTACAAAGAGGTAACACATGTCGAGGTATGCTTCAGGCTTGCCCTAGTGCTGTGATCCTGGATTGGGGCACACACACACGCACACACACACACACACACACACACACACACACATACTGTGCAGAAGAATGCATGCCTTCCATGGTAGGCTACCCACCTTCATGAAGAAAAATGTATCCCCCCTTTTTTTTTCTCCTTGCAAATTTGTTCTCTGGTTGAAGCTGATATTTTGGCATTCACACATGTGAAAATATTCATGCGTGTGTATGTGTGTGAGGCGCTCTCTAGCTACACAGTATTATGTGTGGGCTTGTACAGAATGTAAGTACGTGTTGGTGTGTGTGTGTTCACATAAACTGTGTGTGTGTATGCGTGTGTGTGTGTGTGTGTGTGTGTGTGTGTGTGTGTGTGTGTGAGGGCCAGTTTGTTTTGTTTTTCCCTTACTTCAGCACATCTGAGAGAGCTTTTCTGGAACTCCTGAGCCCTGTCCAAACAAAGATGGCCGAATGTGAGGGACGGAGGGGAGGTGGATCAGGGCGTGCGTGTCTGTGTGTGTGTGTGCGTGCATGCGTGAGTGTGTGTGTGTGTGTGTGTGTGTTTGTGATTTTTCAAGTAAGCTGGGACCAGAAGGGCCTTGCGAAAAACCAAGAGGAGGGAGAGAAAACCGAGCCCCTGAGAAAGGCAGCTGGAAACACGGAGACTTGCGGTCTCCCTCTCTCTCTCTCTCTCCCCCACTCTCTCCTCCTCCTCATCCTCCTCCTCATCCCTCCATCCCCCCCCTCTCCCCGGTCCAGCTGCACTCAGATGTGTCTGCCTGGTCCCCCCGAATTCCCCCTCACCCCTACGCTCCCCAGCTCAACGCCACTGCCAAGGCGAAAGAGAGAGTAGGAGAGAAAGAGAGAGAGAGTGTCGCAGCTGGTAATACTTACTGGCCATTTTACCGCGGTAAAGGCATGTGATTCATTAGGCCAGGGCCCGCGTGTTTTGTGCTGAGTACCGGCCGTGTTATTGTTAGGATGTGGTAAAATTATAAATATGGAGGGGGGGGGGGGGGGGGTGCAGGAATCTGAGTGGAAGGGGCTAAGGGTGGAGGAGAGAAGGTGGAGGGGAGGGAGGGTGGGGTGGGACATGCCACTCGTTAACTCCTCTGCCACAATCTTGTTTCTCATGATTGGGTGGCAATAAAAAAGTCTGTCACAATTTGTCAAAGTTAATGACTCAGTGGCACACCAGCACTCAAGGGCTGGAAGACACGCTAACATATGTCGAATTAGTCAATAGCTTTATAATTGCAGAAATAAGGATTCCAGCTTTAGTCAAATGAAGTGGACTTATTAGAAGGTCCTGAGAGGGAATTTGCAATTTGGTCGGGTCGATTGCAGAATGGCAATCACCAACCCTTGGCACTGCAATTCTGCATTATTGTGGACAACTTACCCCCCTCCAACTTTGAAAGATTTTTTTCTTTCTTTCTTTCTTTCTTTCTTTCTTTCTTTCTTTCTTTCTTTCTTTCTCTCTACCTGTCTCAGTGTCTCTCTGTGTCTTCTTGTGACCTGTGACTCTGAAACAGTGTCTAGCCTCCACTTCAGCCCCTCTATCTCTGACCTTTGTAAGACTGATAAAGACTAAAACGCCCAGATGGACTTTCCTTTGGTCTACCGTCTATCTCCCGCCCCCTCTCTTTGTCCCTCCACACACGCACTCCCACAGACACACACACACACACACACAGAGACACACACATACACAAACAGATGTGTGCCTGCACCCACGCAGTAATGCAAAGACACTCACTCCTCTCCCTCATGGTGTGGCTGTGGGAGTGACACACACTTGTCATTGCAGTAATGTAGCCAGGAATTGAATACTCTCTCTCTCTCTCTCTCCCTCCCTCTCTCTCTCTCTCTCTCTCACTCTCTCTCTCTGTATTTCTCGGTGTCATTCGCCGACTGAGACTGTAAATACTAATGGGAGCTGCAGCTCTTTCGTGGAATACTATATCTAAAGCAGGAACTACCTAAGTGAATCAGGAGCAATCTTCTCACTATGCTGGCTGAGGTAAATGATCCTGCACATCTGTGAATGACCGGTATCTGTATTACAGTGGCACATTGTGTTTTTCAACATCCACAGAGCGAAGAAGACGCCCACTGTGCCTTGATGATTTTGCTTTTGCTTTTTCCACATTGTTCTGCCGCCGTTGGTCATATTTCATAATGTGATACTTTATAATCCCAATACTATTTGAGCAATAAATAAGTGAAAATGCAAATGCAGTGGAAGTCGCGATTGGTTTAGAATAATCTGAATACCAACCAACTATTTCCAATTCAACATCGCTTATGCGTAGTTTTGTATTTCCACAGCTGTTGGGTGCGCAGGCCCAGGTGTTTACAAGTAAACCACCATGTTGACACGCTGTTTGAACAAAACTCCAAGGAAAGAAACAAATATTATTGCCCAGTCGTGTGTCTTGAAAACCAGCCAATCTGTCTACAGTAGTGTGCAGTTTAGTTGAAAAAACACATATACATAATTTGGAGATTGCTTACACACAATTAGTGCAGGGTTTTCGCATTAAAAATGGTCAAAGAAAATAAAGAGCTATTTGCTAGATTAAATCTAGGAGCTCTTCCAAGACTTCTCTGGCTGGAAGCTAGTTTGAGTAGGGGATTTCACTCTGTGTGTGCGTGTGTGTGCAGTGTGTGAGAGAGTGTGTGTGTGTGTGAGAGTGTGTGGGTGCCGGCATGTGTGTAGTGCAGGAGTTAGAGTCCCACCCCGTAGATTAGTGTGATGACTAAATGTCAATTTGAGGGAGTCTGTGCAGCTCCCCGGCCTCCTGTCGTCACGCTCCCGTCAAGCCCGCGCCGTGTGTGTCCCGTCGCCCACGCCAACCAGCGGTCGCCACGGAGATGTCCCCTCGCAGAGAGGGGTCGGCGAGATGTTTAGGCTCTGACTAATACTTTCTGTTTATCTGTGTGTTAGGGTGTAGATGTGGAGAGAAGTAAAGAGCAGATGATGTTGGTCATCCTCTCTCTCTCCACCTCACGCACGCTGACTTCACACACTGCTCCAGCTTGCCCCCCCTCCCTCCCCCATTTTCTCCGTCCCTTGTGTTTTTTTTCCCCCTCGCTCATTCCTCTTTTCTTCCTCCTGCTCTCTCACCCAAACATGTGTCTGGTCACACTGTGTGGTCGTGTCACTCGCTCAACTCTCTAGACAAAACCTAGCTTTTGGCAGCGAGGGCCGTCACTGTGATATTTGCGTATTCAGCTCAGTCTTATTTCACAGAGACTATGTCATTGTTGTGTCCGTGTGTGCGTGCGCGCGTTGCATGTTTGCATATGCATGTGAGTGAGTGTGTGTATGTGTGTGTGTGTGTGAGAGTACAGGTGTCAAGTCTGACAGGGAGTTGTTCTTATCTGGTACAGGTCCCTCTCTCCTTTTTCTTTTCTTCTCCACACAGTATCATAACCAGTGATAAGGAAATGTGTCACTGAAAAATATGCAGCATGATAACTTGCATGATTTCTGGTATCTTTTGTAGAATTGTGACACAGTATTTCAGATTTCCAATTTAAGACATATATCGTATTCTGGTCCAAGAGTTGAGTTGTAAAGCTGGAATGTAAGAAGTCTAGCCTGACAAAAAAAAAAAAAAAAAAAAATCTTAGAGACCTCTCCCTGTGTGAGATCTTTCTCTCGGACACTCACACAGCATTTTCTCCCCCATCTCCTTCCCACAATCCCCTCTCCACCGCCTCTGCTCATCAGCTTTCCTCTGCCTGCTCTACCTTCGCTATAGCAACTGTTCTCTACCTTTCCAACCCCCCCCCCCCCCCCTTTCTCTCCTGCTATCTCACTTCCATACCTCTTCACCACCCTCCCTCCCTCCCTCTCCCTCCCTCCCCTCCCTGCCTCCCCTAGCACCCTTCTTTGAACCTGGCCTTGTGTCTGTGGACCCAGAGGTCTGTCACTGGGCCGGTGGTTTGATCTCTGGCTGGGGAACTGCTTTGAGGAGAGCTGAGAGAGGCCAGGGGCCTGGACCTGGGCCTCTGCCTGGGCCTGCTGTCGACACAAAGGATGGGAGAAACCGCCGCTCCCTTGATGCTTAGACATTTGAACTGACAGTGTAGTCCAGTGTTTACAGTGTGGTGCAGCTCTCCCTCTGTATAGATTGCGCTGACTGAGAGCATGGCATGAGATAGGGAGATCACAGGATTGTATTCCTGGTCTGTGATTATGATATTACGCTCCCTCTCTCTCTCTCTCTCTCTCAGTGTTTCACAATATCAGAGCCAGCTGGGTCCTTTATCCCCCCACTTCATAAACAAGCATGACTGTCCTGCAGTACACGCACAACCATTTATCATGCAAGTGAGTCAGACTGAAGTTTCGTCATTGATCTGATTTCACTTGCATTTTTTAGGGAGGTGCTCATCGTGGGGTGATTTACTTTCTATGACTCTGTCAAGCCACAGTGGAGAGGTCGGAATGTTGGAAGTAGAAATTTCACTAAATTGTGTGTTTGAATCTGGAGTAATCACTTGGGTGTACTGCATGTGTAAAGGAGTGTGGAGCGTGAGTCATATCTGACAGCTGACAAACACAAAAAGACAAGACCATGCCACTGGTCAAAGTTGAAAATGGGCGTAATTTTGAAGGACACTGGATGATAGATGTCATCATTTTGAGTTCAATTGGTAAGATTGTCCAATTATGCATTTCAGATTTATGTCCCTCATCAGTGATCCTCATCAGTGACTGATTGTGTTACAATGTCATTACCAGCAAGATAATAATACATTTCACTCAAAATGTAACAAAAGTTGGAAGCCAGGATTGTTTTCCAAGTCATTTTGTTATGACAGAGGTCCTCACAAAGGGCTGGCAACCGTGCCTCAAATGATGTCTTTCTCTCTCAACTGTAATGTGGTTACATTTATCCCAGACTAGATATGTTTCCTGTAACATCTTCACTTTCACTCCTGTCCCATGGGGCCTTGCAGGCTGAACCACCGCCAAGTCATCTTTCCCCTGTCACCCAGGTCTGTGGCTCAGTAGCAGCAAACACTGCAACATCAAGGGGATTTTGGGAAGATCAGTTTTTGACGGCACACCCTCGTGGGCACTGTTCTGCCACAGCTGGGCCTGGGATGAGATCTGGTGTTTTCGTGTACTAGGTGCAACAGGACTGAGAGGGACTGCCAAACATCTGAAATGTATCTGGCTGTATTGTTCAGCAATCTTTGTTACATGTTTACTTTATTCACTTTTTCCCAAATTCACTTTCAAATTTGGCCCTTTTCAACTTTAGACTAAGCAGTGTACAGTACGCTATTAACATGTTTTGTTTAAGAAGGACGTAAAGTAAACATTATAATAGCTTTTATATGTACTTTTTTTTTTTTTATCAGATTTGAGATACATTCGCAGATTAACAGTACATCTCAAGGCCTGTCAAATCGAAAAAGAGCATTGATTAAGAATATGTGCAAACAATAGACTTGGCTGTTTCCATTTGTTTGACTTAAAGAAAAAAAAAAAAAGAAGAAAGGAAGAAAAGAGAGGGGTCCCAGGTCTCCACATGAATACATGAAAACACATGCTTCCCTTCTTCTTCTGTAATCCACCGGGGACTCACGCCCCATTTGGTTCCCATTAGCATAGCTCTGGTCGCTCTGCCCCGTGTCAAAGCCCAGACGCGCAGCTGCACAAAGGACAGGGACCTCTGGCTCTGTGACTGCCAGCCGCCGGGCTCAAAACCAGAACTGACATGGAGGACGGGCCTTGCGCTGTGGGGATTTCAAAGGGAGAGACTATATTCTTTTCTGTCGACTACATTTTTCCCTTTATAATGGGGTTTTACGCTGAAGTCAGCGCGCAAATGATTAATCGTTGTTTATTTTGCAGCACTTTGTAAGGCAAGGAAGGGCTGTTTCAAGTCAAATCCAACGCATAAAGTCAAACAAGCAAAAATTAGCCTTGGCATAAAGTATTTACTCTCCTGAATTTTGTGGCGTGCTGCGTCTAACTACAAAGACTTTCTTTATCCAGCGCGTTTTATTTGTCACCTGTTTTCAATATGGACATTGTGAAGTCCTGAACTATCTAGCGGAGCCAGGACCCGCTTTATGACACGCAAAGCTGCTGTGCCTCTTTCCTACACACGTTGGCTGCACATTTTCTGGCAGGAAATTGACAGCATTTCAGCAGCTAACTCATGGATGAGATAATATCTTGTGGGTGGAAGAGAGGACAAGATGCTCCCAGTGTTTTACAGTGACCCTAAGCAGAGACAAATTTAAATCTGAAGCTGCTGCTGCAAAGACACGGCACACACACACATACGCACACACAGGGTTTTCATTTAAATCTCGGCTTTGCTTAACTCACCAAACAAGAAATGTGGTCTGTGGCTCTGTGTTGAACATGGTAAAGGTTTCAATTAAAGCAAAAAGGAACAATACCCACCCAGCATCCACCAGCTGTCGGGGCTGGCTTTCCTCTGCGTGCTGTCTGGAGCGAATAGAGAGATACTGAGAGGGACTAGGGAGTTGATTTTGTAGTGAGGTGTGAGGACGCCCAAGGGAACGGTACAGTCGGTGTTTGAGGTGGCGTATAGAGTTGCAGTGTCAACTCTGGAACAAAGACAATCAGCTGTAGAGGATATTAGCAGGGTCGGTTTTACGGATTCACGGAAATCGCAACGACCTAAGGAGTGACATGGCTGACATTTCCATATGCTGCTTGGTCCAGGGGTCGACCGAGTTGTGTGTATCAGTATTGATTCTGGGCCGTGTAGCCTGCCCTTTCCCAGTTTATCAGTCTAGAGGCCGCTTGGAACGGACTAATAAAGTCCAGGCTGAAGCCGTCTTGTTCTGCCGCGGCTATTTCCTGCAGCTCTTCAGTCCATCTGTCCCGCTAACAGTCTTTTAATTGAGAGTCCTCCCCAGTCTGATGCTGGCCACTGCTGACCGTCAGTGTTTATACAATGGGGCTGGGACAGGGACCGCGAGCCAACCAAAACATCCATTAAACATCAAGCCTCCAACTAAACAAAGCCCAGCAGTGGGACACACACACTTCAACCAGATAAGGGCTGAAAATGACTCTTTTTAAACGCAGGTTACGTTGTTGACGATAGCGGCAGCACGGCAGCTTTGTCAGAGTGTTGAGCATTGTCTGGTTCGAATTGTGGTCGCTTTCTTTCTCTGACTGCTCATTTTTCTCGTAATTTAGGAACCCTCTCCCTCTGCTTCTCACACACACACACACACCCCTCTGTCCTTTTCCTTACCGTCGTCCCCTTTAGTTGCGAGCCAAAGAGGAAACCCTGGCGAGACACTAGCACAGTGACTAATGCTCTGTATCTGGCCAGGCCTCAGATAACACGGCCTCCTCCCCCGGCCTGCTGTGACAAATATGTGCGAGTGTAGCAGTGGGATCCGGGCCCATGCTTGTCCCTGACCCAGCCCAGGCCAGACGCAGGTTAAACCCCGGCCAAATGCAACCCAGATCCTCGCTGGCCGCAGACACAGGGAGACTGTTGAGGACGTGAGAATCATGAGAATATGTCTCCCTGTTTCTGTCTTTCTTGTTTTCACTGACGAAACACACTCGCACACACACACACGTTCTAAGACCCTTGATGTTCTTGTCTTTGATGGCCTTCTTTGACAGTCCATACACTGTTCCCTTTTTTTTTTTACCTCTTACTCTGTTTTTATTAAATTCTGTAATCCATCCATATTCTTTCCTCTTCTTTCTTTGTGTATTATCAGTTATGATGCTCTCATGTAGCCATTCCTTCCCGTTACTCGTCTCTTACATGTTCATACTGTATGTGGAATAATGCACGAATGAATCCGGAGAAATAACATGCACAGTGCGTCCCCTCCCTTCCCCTTTCTCTCGTCAGTGCCTCTTCAGCAGAAGGGGTGCGCTGCTTTAATGCTTCTTAATGCTGCTGTCTGCTTAATGGGCCAGATATGAGAGGTGCTGCTAGCCAGCGTAATAAGTCAGTGATTAGAGGGCGCCTTGTCACAGCAGCAGCCCCGCAGACAGTGGCACGCTCTAATTGCCGTATTAGACGCCCCTTAACTATCTTGTCAGCTGTCAGACCCCGGCTCGTAAACAGGAGAGGCGCGTTTGATATTTCCATTTGTTTATTTCCGTCTGCTGCTGGTAGCACTGCCGCACCAAGGGGTAATTAGGAAAGGGCTTCATTGTGTGACGTCACTGTGCTACATTTGACTGGAGCGACTACCATGCTTTCGATTTTGTCAGATATAACCTATGGAGATTTTTTCCATATTATTTTACAGTACATAAACCTGCAGGATAATTTGTGTGACAAATAACCTGCTGAGAAATGCCTGCACTCAAAATTTGCAGAATGATGGACAAAGAATAGAGTTTAACATTCGTTAGTATTATACTTAGAGGTAAACTGTGTAAGATTGCTTTCCCTACAGACGCAAAGACGGAATCTAAATCAAAACACAGACAGAACCTGTCACCACCCCTCGCCCCTGAACCTTTAGGAGGAGTGGAATGGGCTCAAGATAGAGGGGAGGAGCTATTTTATGACCCAGAAAGAAATATAGAGCTGAATACAGGGGACAGAAAAAAAGAAAAAAAAAATGGAGGAAGAATAGATTAGAAATTCATCCTTCCACCATATCTTGATACCTGTTAAGAGGATTGTAGGCTATGGGGGATATCATGCATAAGTTACCTTTAAAATGTGCAGAACGGCTTTGTAAAACCATGTTTTTTTCTTATAAAGCGATGAACATGGATGCTGCTTCAAAGACAGCCTTATGAGGGAAACATTCTGTAGCTGAAGGAGCTGATTTTACAGGAAAAGTTTCACTGTATAAGTGTAGGTGTCCACTGACCTGTTTCAGTTGAAATTACCTAGGGGCAGCAGGGTGGCCTTGTGTTTAGACAGTGTGTCCTGTAACTGAGAGGTCACAGGTTTGACTCCTGCAATGGCCAAATGTATGTCCATCAACAGCCATGTCTCCCGTGTCCTTAAGCGAAACGCTGAACTCTCGCTCACTCATTGTACGCTGTTCTGGATAAGAGCATCAGCTCAATGCATAATGTAAGTACACTCCAACTGACACACACTGTATAATCCTCACTTACTGTAAGGATTGCCATGCCAGCACCTGGAGAGCTTAAAAATGGTGTTAAGTCAAATAATCTCTGTCTCCTGTCTCATTCGGTGTCAAACAGCAGGGTGACATGGTTAGAAGTGGTGTAATTTTATGTTTAATCTTGGATTAGCCCGTGTTCACTTTGATACCTCCAGTTGCTAATCTGGTTTACAACACCTTAGAGGGGGTGGGGGGTGGGGATTCTGATAGATTTTATGGTCCCTCAGTAGTTTATGAGAGGAGCCGAATTTTTAAATCCTGAAGTACAGGAAAGTGGTCTAATCCATGGACCAGTTAATGTCATTTGCTGCTGTTGAACACGGGTGCGTGTGCTTGGGTCAATACTGGCGGATTCATTGTGATTTCTTTTAATAAAGTGCAGGAACACAGTCATATTCTGTCATTACCGAGTGTCCACTGGCCTCAAATAAGTGACGAAAAAGGCTGATGTGTCCTCTTGATCCTCTTGTGTCTGGAAGTGCTGATTGTCTGTTTCTGCCATTGTGAAATATGGGTCGTCAGCGCATATATGGACTCCAACCTACGACCCTTTGTGTGCATGTGTGTGTCAGTGTATGTGAGCGTATGTGTGTGTGTGTATGTGTCACATTATTGTCACACCACTGGCTTGTAAGCATATCATTGAGACAATATGAGATAACATATTTAGTACAGATTGTAAAGTCCCATGCTCTGATAAGCAGGGTTTTGGCTTGAGGACAGGCAGTTTCTTTCTCAGTGTCTTGCTCTTGTCGCTGGTTACAGGCACACACACGGAACTGTACAGATAGTGCCTTCACATTTTGACAAAGTGCCTTTAATACTGTATTATTAGGATTTTCCTGTCAAAATAAATAGAGAGCAAATCGCATCAATCACCTCGTGTGCTACACTCAATTTCCTGCCTCAAGCATACTTGAAATTTTTGCTCTGTAATTTTAGTGATCACAGAATTTTTTGCTGCCTAAAGAATCTAAGCATCGGAACGGCCTTCAGTCATCCAGTGCCGACCCGACACCATGTGTGCCAAATGTAGAATATATAATCTTCATCATGTGGATTGCTGTTTATTATGCCAAGTTATTAACTTGTCATTTTTTTTATTATTACATCGACACCCTATGTACTTAGATTGCATGTTGATGTATAAGGAAGTATTTGAGTTAAAAAAAAAAAAAGAAGAAAAAAAAGGTAATAACTAAGAAGGAAACTTTTCCAAGAAAATGTTTTATTTCCATATTTCCATGCTTGGTTTACTACACCAATCCTCTTCAGCTGCAGATGTTTTCCCCCCTTAAAGGAATTTGTCTTTTGAAAGACTAAGAGGTTTTCAATGTTACTATTTTGATTCATCGCTTCTTTATAATGTAGCAAAGGTCTGATAAGGAAAGGGCTGCCAATGTTTATTAATACCCATTTTTGTAATTTATGTTTTCTCTTTTCGCTCCTGCTCTGTGTTCTTCCTTTTTCTACTATCCGTGTCAGTGTGAAATTTGCGGCTTGGAGCTGTATTCATTTGGACGGTGGAGCTGCATTCATTTGTGTGTATTTTTCTGGTGGACATCATTCAATGTGAATTTGGTTAAACACATTCCTAGACATCACTTGAGCGGAGAACACAGTCCGATTTAAATGTAAACCATACATTTTCTTCATTGTTTGAAGAATGTGAAACATCTCGTGGGATCAAGTTACGTCTTGTAAATTGTACCTGAATTTTTGCCGGGTTTTTAACAGCCATTAATGAATGCTTAGTCTTATCAGACAGTGCATTCTGTTGTACTGAGTTGCCCCCGTCAAGTCTGGACACTTAACCTCTCGCCACTAAAAGCTTTTCGGGGTCAGCCCAAGTGCAGCTCCAGTGTTGAGTAATGGAGGCTCAGTCAAAACAAGTTACATTTCTGTGTGTTCAGGAAGGGAAATCCTTTGTCTGTTCTAATGAACTCTGGGAAGTTGAGTTATAAAGAGGCAGGTTCACACACACTGGAGTGAAATAGAAACGGGGGAAATCTGGCGGCTGACATTATTTTCTTTTAAGAGTTTTTCTTTCATGCAACGGCTGCAGCTGCTGACTAGTATTAGTTTATATTACATTTTGGTCCCATCCTTTTTAAGGAACAGATTGGACAAAGTGTTGTGCTCATTCTGACTGAGCTTTGACTTCAGCGCTGTGCTCTTAGTTGCTCCGCAGCAGTCTATGTAATCATTTGTCCGACTGCCTCTCAGTTCTATTTGTGACTGTTCCGTTGATAACTGCTTTCTGGCTGTCAGTCCCTCCTCTCTCTCTTTTTACTCACTCTTTATCTCCCTCGCCTACCCGAGTCGTGATTGACGTGGCTCTCTCTCTCTCTCTGTGTTTCTCTCCTGTGCCCCTGCAGGCCATTCGCTGCACTCTGGTGAACTGCACATGTGAGTGTTTCCAGCCAGGCAAGATTCACCTACGAACATGTGACCAGTGCAAACACGGCTGGGTGGCTCACGGTAAGATTTCAGATTTACTCTTAGGGCGATGGGGTTATTATAGTCTAAATCATCTAGCTTTATATTATGTATATTTGGAGGGTTAGAGAGTTTAAGACAAATATGATTATGGAATATGTCAGGATCGAATACATCTATGTAGGGTCTTCCTCTCTGTCTCTTTCTCTCTTTCTTTTTCTCTTATCTGGTGTGATGTGTGTCTTCAGGCCCTCATAGCCCCCCTCCCCTAGTTATTGCCCCTCATAAAGCTGCCTCTTTTGCCTGTGGAAAGAAGTGCGGTCCTGCCTTACACATCTGTATTCTCTATATAGACCATCACTATACACACCAGCAGAATAAATGTTACTCACAGTTCCCAATTCTAAAAGATTTTAGTATTATTTTTTAACAATCATTTTTAGGACCTCATATGTTTTCTTTTATTTCGCAGAAGAATGTAGCTTCTTTTTTATATTCTGTGGTTTGCGGACGCACTCTAATCCAAATGTGTTTATTTATTTTCCATGGTATGAAGAAGTTTGCCATTTTTATTTCCTTCTGTATTTTTCTGTTGCTTTCAAAGTCTTGTTTCTGTACCTTAGATCAAAAAAAAAATCCACGAGACAGAGAGAGAGAGAGTGAGCGAGAGACCACACCTTATGACTTTTTCACGCGAGTATAAGAAAAAGGGGAGCGGAGGCAAGAAAGTACAAAGGGAGGGAGGAGGGGAAAAAAGATAAAAGAAAACACCTGTTTGGCTAGCGTCCGCACAAGAGAGGGCCATGGGCCCTTCAGCGGATTGCACAGGACCCCATTGACTATTTTTTAATCTCTCCCTCTGAACTGTCAGGCGCCCATCTCTCCTCTCCCCCACTTTTCATTTCATGTCGGCGTTGGCAGGGACTCTGACAAGTAGTTCTTCATTTTTTATTATGTTCGTGTCTGGCCGCGCTGTGTTGTCAGGCAAAGCCCTCGTCAGCAGGAAAAAGCCGTCCCAGGATCAGAGAGAGACCCAACCAGGTGTCACCCAGACAGGCAGAGAAAGGGAGAGGGAGAGAGGTATGAAGTAAGGGAGGAGAGAGGGATTGAGGCAGGGAGGAGAGAGAGAGAGAGACTCAACCAGGTGTCGCCCAGACAGGCAGAGGGGGAGAGGAAGAGGTGATAGAGGTATAGAGCTCGGGATAGGGGGCCAATAGCAAAAACTCAGAGAGGGGGAGAGGAAAAAGAAACAAAACTTGTAAAAGAGAGACTTTAAGCCTTACAGTTATTTGTCATTAAAATTGAGGAAATGGTGAAAGATAACCTGTGATAAAACCCACGGTATATAAACCATTCCCACACACAGCAGGGGCAAAACAGGTGGAAATGCAAGTTGAGGTAGAGATGGAGAGGGAAGAGGCGGAAAAAGGAGATAGGTGCCGGGGAAGAGCGAAAAAAAAAAGCAAAGGAGCAATAGATTAGTCTAAGTAGAAAGAAAGGCAGACAATTGCATTAATTCCACTCACTGGTTTTATCTCATAGATATGTTATTATCACCTAGTGCTGAGTGGGCAGTAGCCTCCTCAGGAAGACTTGAGATGAGAGAGAAACTTGATAGTCATTAACGGTGTGTGTGTGTGTGTGTGTGTGTGTGTGTGTGTGTGTGTGTGTGTGTGTATGTACATGCCTGTGCGTACGTATGCATGAGCGTGCGTATTCATGCTTGTGCGTGTCTCTCTGTATGTATGGCTGTGTGTTCCTGCTTGTGCGTCTGTGTGTGTGCGTGTGTGTGCGTGTGTGTGTGTGTGTCTCTCTCTCTTTCTCCCCCCACCCAGCTCTGGACAAGCTCAGCACCCAGCACCTGTACCACCCGACCCAGGTGGAGATCGTTCAGTCCAACGTGGTGTTCGACATCAGCAGCCTGATGCTGTACGGGACCCAGGCCGTTCCCGTCAGGCTCAAGATCCTCCTGGACCGCCTCTTCTCCGTGCTCAAGCAGGAAGAGGTGCTGCACATCCTGCACGGCCTGGGCTGGACCCTCCGAGACTACGTCAGGGGCTACATACTGCAGGTCAGTGATCAACACACACACACACACACACACACACACGCGCGACTGCACCCGCACCCATGAGGCGTTATTCAGTGCTTACTAGGGATGGGACATGATATGGCGTTCACCATTCAATACAACCACAATACGATATAATAAATAAAAGTTAAGTGACAACAAACTGACTGTGCAGAATTATGTTTATTTCTGAGCCACAGATCTTTCTAGTGGCATTGGTTTGCTAGAATGTAAACAACAATTTAAAAATGTAAAAATAATATAATTTGGATGGAGAGCTTGTGAAATTTCATTTGTGATTACTACAGCAGAATTAAACGGAGCTAATCATTCATTCTTTATTAGAATTACTAAATTATTCATTTTTCTGCCACACGAAACGTATTGTCACATTTTTGTATTACGATATATTGAATTTCCATATATTGTCCCGTCCCTAGTGCTTACACATGTGTTTTTAAATTTTACCACACAGGTTTAATGTAAACGTCAGTCCCTAAGATGTTTAGTCTCTACTTTTCCACACACTCATCCATGCACACAAAAAAATTGTCAGCAATTTTCTGTAATTTTTGAAAGGGGAATTTAATGTTGAAAATGATCACTACCACTATTTTGCTCAACAAGCGTATCTAAAAACCACTCTTACACTGCAGTCATTCTGAAAGGTATTGATCAAAAAGCACAATGGTGATAATCTGGGCCACTTCAGACCCATTGCCGATCCATTTTGTTCACATTTTCCCTGCCGTTTCTTCGACTTCACTCTGCCCCCTTTCCTGCCCTGTCAACACTATGCCCCTCAACTGGAAAAAAGAAAAGAAATAAAAATGTGGAGAAAAATGTCACGCCAGCAAACTATAAAACCACTGTAGTGCGTTTCCTCCCTCTATCCATCCCTCCATCCCTCCATCCCTCCCTCCCATATAATTGCAGTCAGACACATTTCTCAATCAAAGGTACGGAGGTTTTGGTCTCGAAACCCAAACCAAAGTGTTCCTGAATGAATTAGTTAAGAGCGAGTGAACATGTGCTTGTGGTTAGCCCTGTGTGTGTGTGTGTGTGTGTGTGTATGTGTGTGTGCGTGTGTGTGTGGCTGTGTGTGCACATGTGCCTATCTGTATGTGTGTATGGTTTAGTGTTCCAAGAGTGTAAGTGGAACAGCATGGTGAGGAGAGGGTGGTTTGAGGCCTTGTATGTGGAAACAGCTTCTGTGAGTAAACCACTCGCAGATTCAGTCCCTTCCTCTCAAAGAACACACACACATATGCACACACACACACACACACACACACACACACACACACACAGACACACACACACACACACAGAAAAAAAACCCAATCATAACTATATAGTTACAGCAAATACTGTGTTTTCTAGGTTGGATTAGAATTTTAAATATTTTGTAAAAATAAAAAAATGCTGTTTTATATGGCAGAAAATTGCCTTATTATTTCCATAACATATTATTTTCTCTATGTCCATATGGTCTATTTATTATTAGTATTATTTTTATATTTATATTATATTTTTCTTAGATTTTATTATATTCTTATATTACAAATATTTTCTTAATTTCCCTAATTTAAAAAAAATATATATATTCTCTCCATTTAATTTTAATATCTGCCTTAGAGAACCTTACCTAAATGCTCCAAATCTCTATACTGTGGGAAAGCCTTGTACTGAGTATCTATTGGAACATTGTGGTTCCCATAGATGAAGCCACTGTGTTTTTATCAGCTGGTTCTAATAGTGGGCTGGTGGGAGCACCGTTGCTCAACCGCTCGGCCTCATGTCACGCTACTGGCTAAATCCTCTAGATCTCCTCAGAAGGGCTTCAAAGGGGCCGCGGCCGCGGAGAAGCAGCCAGTCACTTAAGGACAGTAAGTAGTCGTTGTACGGCCCTATTAGCCTGTAAGTAGCTATGAAATTCAATCATCTTCCCCGGCCTCCGGGCAACGCTTTGTGTCAGGGGTGCGTTCCCCACCACTACGCGGTTCTAAGTGGGAGATAAAATGAGGGGAATAGTAATGCAGATGATAGATAATAAGTTGTCTTTTTGATATTGATGTCAGGGGACACGATTTGATGACAGATTATTTTACCGTAATCCTACCAGTAGGGGCTTTCAAATGCTTGCTCATATTGATTTAGGATTTGAACAGGATTTTAAGTGTTTTGACCACTGGAGTAATCTCATTAATTTCTGTTTTAATTATACATGCTAATAAATCTCTACAATTATCCAGCAAATACATTCTCTATTTTATAGATTATATCCTAATGTAGTTTCACTTTATCATACGTGCATTTGTTACGCTTTGTTTTTTCAGCTGTCTTTTGTTTCTCCTTGCAATGGTTTTGAAATCAGTTATCCTCCTTTCATTTTTATAGCTGCACAAAGTAGTGCGGTGTGTTGGGGGGAAGGAGGGGGTTTGGCTCTGGTAGACACATAATGTCAGGAAGCACACTAATGAAGCTTCTCTCTGCCTTTCTTTTTCTCTCTCCATGTATTTTGAGTTATTTACCTCTTTCTAATCTGCCAATTAGAATGTCACAGTGTGTCATAATAGCAAGGAATAGTTTTTTATTGAGAAAGAAATTATCTAGTGTATGTGTGTGTTTGTGTGTGTGTGTGTGTGTGTGTGTGTGTGTGTTTATGTGTGTGTGTTGTGTGTTTGCTGGGTGTCAGTGTATGTGGGTGTCAGTGATGCGCCAGAGAGCTCAGGACACTGAGCTGACAGAGTTTACCTGCGGCTCCTCCGATGCCTGACCACTGCATGTATGCTGTACAGGGGAAGGAAAACACACACTTACTTTCTACCCAACACATAGAAAAGAAACCAGAAAACACACACGCAGACTTGCTACAGTATTCTCTCTCCCTATAGTCAGTCTACCTAGCGAGATTTCTGCATGGCACAAATTTTTAGGAGTCTAGATCAGCAGCAGGCCTATGGAGTAGCCAGGTTAGGAACAGCAGACTACGTTCTTCTGCTGCAACTCACACTTCACACACGTGCACACACACCATCTTTGTCCTTCATCGTGCCCACTGTCCCTCTGTGATCTTGGAACTGTGAAGAGTAAGTGTGTGTGTGTAGCCTACTATGGGAGGGCATGTGTGTGTCTGTCTATGGATGCCACGGTTTGTGCTGCATCTATATCTGTATTGTGCCGAGCTCAATGCAGGATTAGAGCGTAGCTTCACAGTGACTCATCTGGTTTGATTTTCACCCTATGTGGATATTTAGGATATTTCTCATAGCGCTCACCTCTCCCTCTCTCTCAGCACGCACAGCGGAGGTGAGCCAAGGACTCGCAGACCTCATAGACCTGCATGCTGGCACTGAGAGGATATACGCTGATACACACAGAATAGATGGAAACAAGCACTCACGTCTCATTTATTCACTATATAGTAGATATAGATATAGATATAGTTGTCATTGATGTTGTCGTTGCTGGCATCATCATCATCATCCTTCTGACTTTCACACTGACACTGACATTAGCACTGACATCACAGCATTATCATCACCATCAGTGACATTGAGGTCATTATCATTATTATCACCATTATTATCACGGTTAGATTACCTTATAGAATTAAGTCATATCATGTACAATTAGGTAATCCTACAAATTTGTCACCATATGCTTCCATTCAAATCTGCTGTAGTTTACATAAGGAATTAATCTGTGCGAGCACCCAAGACAAACTTGGCCCTCCTGATCTGATGCATGCCGTGCCGCGCTGCGCAAGAAGAGTAAATATATTGTAGAGGTGTGACTAAATATGCGTACACTTTGCAATTTACCATTGTAATAGGCTGCTTAAGCAGAGGAAATTAATCGATAGCATAAAAAGCTCAATGGCTCATCAAGTGGTAGGAATTTTGATTTGTAAAGGAGAGGAATTATACATAACATCAATAGCCATTAAAATGAATGATTGTCTCTCTCCTTCTCTCTCCCTCTCTTGTTTCATCCTTCTATGGACCTTTTGTAGTCTGACCTTCACATCACAGATTGTTCTCTTACATTAACTTATGAACATAAATGTCTACAAAATATATACACACATGAATATACTATTAACACACTCTGCATACATGCAGACTTACACAGTCAATTACTAATGCCAAATACAGATTTATGTGTGCACCCACATGTGTTCACACTATTATCAACCATGCATCCATGCAATAACTTAATGAGTCTGGATGTACTTGAGTTCTCAGTAAACACATTCTTACTGCCAGACAAGGGAGCGAATAGCTCCCTGTCATCACATATTCAAGTGTTTTAGTTTAAAAAAAAACAACGTGTTTTAATGACTTTTGCAATGGTCCTTGCCACTAGCTGACTTGTGTGCTGTAAAATATTCCATTAGGAGATTGTCCTGAAAACCCACACGGTAATTTCAGCCAACTTCTTTTACTTTGTAAAGAAAATAGTTGTGTTGATTGTATTGCTTCAGTTAGCAAAGTGGGCTTTAAGGTCTGCTTCCTACGTGTCTCTCCCTGTGCTGTTTTCACTGACTGCTCTATCACAGTTGTCCCTGTCTCTTGCTCAAGTTCACTGTATTGTTATATTTATAAAACTACAATAAAAAAATGTCATTGCAAACTTGACGTTATCCCAGAGACATAGAAAAATGTGTACACCAAGTGTACATTAAATATATTCAATGCATACACATAGTGTGCATGAGACAATACAGCACATGAATAAATAAAATAATAAATAAAAGCATTTAAAAGGAGCAGGACGCATAGCATTTACAAGTTGTGTGTGTGTGTGTGTGTGTGTGTGTGTGTGTGTGTGTGTGTGTGTGTGTGTGAGCATGTGTGTGTGTGTGTGTGTGTGTGTGTGTGTGGTGTAATTCACCATTCACACTGTTTGATTTCTCAGCCCTTTTCTCTCTTATCCCCCCACTTCAAGTTCAATCCAAGGCAACATGTGAACAACAGAGACACATTTAGTCATATTGCCAGAATATATTATCTCCTATTCCTTGCCCTTCATCCTTTTCTCCTTCTCCCTCCCTCCCTCCCTCCCTCCTTCTACTCATCCCTCTCTCCTCTCCCATGGTTGTTTCCAGACAGACAGACCCACAGCCAATGCACACCAGATGCCCCCCCCCCCCCACAATCTCTCTCTCTCTCTCTCTCTCTGCCTGTCACCGCTCACTCCTGTGTTCGATATAGACAGATGGAATTGCTATCAGTACTAGCCTCTCTCTTACTCTCTCACACTCCACATTGTCTATTTTGTCTTCCTCTTCCTCTCTCTTCTCCCTTACCAAGTGAAAAATAAGTAGAGAGAGAGAGTGGAAAGAGAGAGAGAGAGAGAGAGAGAGAGAGAGAGAGAGATGGCCTTTGTAGCCAACATATGGGCCCAAGCCCAGGGTTTTCCTGAGCGACATTCTCAGTAATGTTCTGTCCTTGTAGAACATTGGGCTGCCTCCCTTTTTATGAGATGTGGTTTTCCTGACTCCACACGGCTTCCAGGAGACCCAGATGGAACCGCTAACAGCCCCCCCCCCCCCCCCCCGCCCCACCACCCTCCACCCCCCACCCCCCACCCCCCTCACCACCACCACCATGCAACCACACACACATACACACACAATCAGTCCTAACCCTAATTGCACACACGCTCAGACTCACACACTCACACACACAGAGAGGAATGCATATGCAAACTATCAGACACACATATGTACACGCCCACGAAATCACACTCGTCTACCCAACAGACCCCCCCCCCCACACACACACACACACCCCATCCCCAGCTCCCAAGAAGAGAAAGGACAAAAAGAAAGAGAAAGAGGGGCACAATGGGGGCATTTTATACAAATAAGCTGACATCTGGGCACACTGGGTCCCGGCTTGTCTTGGGTTGCAGTAAGGAATTTGTTGCAGCGGCACATGACTGGGCATGAGCGTGTGTGTGTGAGCGTGTGTGTGTGTGCAGTTAAAATGCAGTCATGTATTCTTTATAATTTAGTTAATAAATTCAATTTCTAATAATGTATTTATTTGGTTAATAAAGTGTTTATTTCATGAATTAGAATGGAGGTGGGGTGGGGTTGGGAGGGTTACACCCTTACTTTAAAAAATCTTGTGACTGTAATGTTGTACATGTGTACTTACACGTGTGGAATATAAGATGTAATTACATGGATTAGGGTGCAACAGTGTTTTGTGTAAGACAGGAAACCATTTCCAGTTGCAGGTGGTTCCTGGGGCCTTAGCAAAGGTACCACTCTGGCTCTCTATAGTGGTCAAGAAAGGTATTTATTGAGTTAGAGTCCAATTTCAAAATTTCTCTCTTTTTCCCTCTCCCTCTCTTCACTCCCCCTCTCAGTTTTTCTGTCTCTCACTCTGTCAACTGTGAAGGTCACCATATCTCTTGATCCTCGCCTGAGAAACTTCCATTTTAGGTAGTCAGGCTCCGTGCAACAACATTTTTTGGACACAATCCCCTTCTCCAATCTCCTCCATACAGCACACTTGTAACCCCTATTTTCCTCCTGTCCTCCTCTCCACCCTCCATCACCTCCCAGTGCCTCCCCTTCTCTCAGAACCTGTTTTCTGTTATCACTACTTAATGCCTCATCCTGGGAGATGGACGGGGGAGAAAGCATTCTCCAAAGGTGGAAATTCTTACGTTCATATGGTTATGATTTTGTGGGGACGTCAGGCTAGATTTTTGCTGGAAGGCTTACGGTTGGCTCTGCGCTGGCCGTGCTGGGCTCCAAGCACTTCAAAGAGGGCCGGTGTACTGAATCAAGGTGATTCTGACCTCCCTACACACACACACACACACACACACACACACACACACGCACACACGCGCAAACACATGCACACACTTGTCCTCCCTAGTGCTCTTAAGGGTGTCTTCCTCCTCCTCTTATTCTCAATCACTCACTTCTAAGTAAGCTGGAGATAAAAGGATGTGATTTCAGATTAGAGGGTCAGTCGATGCATGGTACTGCAGCATTATTGGTTAGGCGTTAGCAGTTTTAGAATGGGGAAATGTTCCTTTACCAACAAGAAATCTTGAAAAGGCATACCATAAATGATTATAAAAAAAACAATTTCAAAATTATCTTACAGTGTGATGTGTTTAGAGAAATTGTGGGAGCGTTCATTGTCGCTTTTCCCAGCGCTTGCAAAACTCACAGCCAGCTTTCTTACACAAGTCCTGCCCATGCCAAATCCTCAGTCCCTCGCTTTCGAATCCTGAACCCAAGCCTCAAATGAATTCAAGCTGGAGAAGCAAGGTTATGAGCAGGTTACATTGTATGCAGGAATTTGGGAAGTAATTCCCCCTATATTGGATTTGGATGGTATTCTGAATCTTACCATAGTTTCAACAAGGCCCCACAACCTGCTGCAGTGGAGCAAGTTAAAAATCGAGAAAAAAATGAATAGCGATAAATGATGATGTGAAACCAGTTTGACTATTCAGTGTTATATTATCTTGCAACACCTTAGCACATGTTAACAAGTGGAGGTTGAGAAGAAAATGTTTCTCAAATAAGTAAAAGATATAAGTAAAAGACAGAGAAATGATAGATGATAGAAATGCTGGGCTTCATCTTTTCAGTGCTTTAATTCTCCATGTGTTGGATTATATTATCATGGGTATTGCATACATGCATTCCCTTTAAAAAGTAAAAGTGGATTTTGTTTTTTCTGTCTGTTTGTCTTCGTTAGGCTGCACAGGGCCCAGAGGTGAGCTTGGTTCATGGCGAAGGTTCATGTCATTGATCCGGTTTGTCAGATAGAGATTTTGGTACATTTCAGGTCATAGCAGTGCTACAGCTTTGAATCAGGACGCTGCATCTCAACTCTAAGCCTGACAAACACACACACACACACACACACACACACACTGTACTCAGATGTTTCTGTAGACCCTCTCAATTTTCACTGTCTCCGTCTCTCCTTTATATTTTTATTCTTCTGTCCATGCTTGCTCATTGTTACCCCCCCTGCTGTTGCCCAGCCCCTCCAATATGTCCGCTGCCCCTCCACTGCCCCTCTCAGTCACTTCTTCTCTGTCTCCAGCAGAGAAGAGAAGTGGGGAGCTTTTTTCTGTGTGTGTACTCTGGCCTTAGCTGTTATGAGCTACTGTGTTGTGTTGTGTTATTTAGCTTTACATTGTTGTTTTAATTTGAGGCCACTGCTGGAGCAACAACATGTTCACGTACTCTCTGTCTCTGTCTCTGTCTCTGTCTCTGTCTCTGTCTCTCTCTCTCTCTCTCTCTCTCTCTCTCTCTCTTCCTCTCTCTGTTTCTTGCTCTCTCTCTCTCTCTCAGACTCAAGTCAAACAGTCCCTCTGGTTCAACCCTATTCTGTCTGCCCCATAAATGTTTAGTATTGCATGGCGTTTTACTAACAGCCATAGAGCAGCCCCCCACACACCTACACACCTACACACACCACACACACACACACACACACACTAAGCAGTGACAAATATAAGGATATACATCTACCTTTTTATTTCTATCTTTTCCTAGCTAGTATGAACACTGTAACTGTCTTTCATTAAATGTGTCATTCGCTGATAAAAGCGTGAACATAATTCTTCAGTCATTTGAATATAGCATGCGTGTAGCAGCAGTTCATACACTGAAGGCTGGACAAGTAAGTGGCAGGCTGACGGACGCTCTATCACAGAACGTGGTAAAGAGCCGATACACGCTGCAATTTCTCCTCAAGAGACCCTTGTGTAATTGCACCACGTTTGAAAATCCCCTTAATGCATCCATTACATGCATGGTGGCCACATGTATATTTCAAAATGTTATTTCAACTTAGCAGGGGTGACCCAATATATGGTCAAATTTAAAGATGATGAATATTCCATGGCAAAACGTATGGGAGCGGGAGGCAAGTGGGGGGGCATCAAATAAAATGTGATTGGGGAGTTAACGCGCTGTGCAGTGCAAACATGGGAAGTGAAAATGATATGTTTAACATACATGGTCAGGTCTAGGGGTTCCCCTGGGATGCCGGCAGGGGTTTGATCAAACCGCACTCGGCTCCGCTACACACACACACACCCACACCCACACACACACACACACACACACACACACACACATATATATGCGCACCACCCCCTTACCCAGTTCCCCCTCAAATCCCCACGATAAGGCTGACTTCAAAGCCTAGCAGCCAATCCTACAGCTTTATCTGAGATGCTGGTTTGATTCACCGGCTACACCTCTTCCCATGCCCCCCCATTCACACTCACTCACAATCTATATCTGAGTAAAGCAGCTATCTCTGTGCCCGCACCCCACCCCCCCCCCCACCCCACCCCCTGGCGTCTCCATATCTTAGCGAAGAAGAGGGGCCACCACTGCTTTTCTTCTTCCCTCTAAGTTCCACTGGCATGTCATAATTACAATGAAAAAGAATATTCTGCCTATATTAATGGGGTGCCCTCTTTCTCCATTGTCTCTGCACACCCTATTCCTCCCTCCTCCTCGCCTGCTCTACGTGATACGCACTATACTGATCCCTGGTTTTCTCACTCCACATTTGCGTTTCTCTTTTTACCCGGTGTCCAGGCCCCGGGGGAATTCCCCGAGCGGGTCCTCACTGATGCCCCGGTGCGGCTGGAGCTCCCCAGGAGAGGCTCGCACAGTCAGCCGCGCGCCCTAATTGAGACCGGGGATCCGCCAGCCTGCTTATCAGGGATTTTTATTTACCTCAGCCAGGCTCTGCCCTCTTTACTTTTCAAAGAAGGCCATGTTATAATTACCTCCTCAAACAGAATCCCTCTTTTTCTGTCGGCATCCCTCGCTCCATCCGTCCCTTTCATAAGTTATAATATCCTGTCTCGCCTGCGTTGGAAGGCGGAAATGGCTGCTGAGTTCTGAAGTGGCTTTCGTATCAGGGCTACGGGGTTTGTTGCTGCAGAGGGAAATTGAATTTTACTTCAAGGTCAGCGACATTAATGACGGTGTGGGAAGGTGTTGATCTAGTGTAGCGCTGGTTTGTCTAAGCAGCATCCCACTGTATCGATCTGCAAGAGAGATTCTGGTCTTGCATTGATTGTCACCCTGCGTTGTTTTGGGGGGGAGTGGTGGAAAGCACTAGTGTAGTAAAAGTGGTATTTTGGGACTATATTCACTTTGAGTGGTCCCCAATTAATGGATGAATGTTTCACATACCAAACAAGGTGTGTAAAGTCCCACAGAATAAGTAGAAATCTGCTGCAGAAATGAACAGTACCAGTAACAGTTCTGAAATGGCACTGCACATTGTGAATGATGCTCAAAATAGCAGTTGAAAGTATATGTGCACTCCTAGAATAGCGCTTGAGAGGCCCAAAGCACACACACACATACCTACACAGGCACAAAAATACACCCACCCACACATACACACATAAAGCAGGAGAATCTAACCAATCGCTTAAATGATTCAGCGCTGTTTGTATGCGAGATGGTTAGTTATAGGTAGCTGCCCCGCAGTGTGAGTGTATGTGTGTCACTTCCCCCACAAATGGAAACATTTAGACACTGAAGTGTGTCCTGAGGTGAGAGCTGTAGAAGCTCTCACTCATAAAGTAGCAGGGAGGCAGCCTGTGGAGGAAATGAGCTAGGCAGACTGGAGGGAGAGGAGCGTGACACACACTGGAGGACCTCACACACACACACACACACACACACACACACACACACACACACTGGTGACTGCTGTGGTTGTGCTTTGCACCACGTCTCTCACCCGCTCTCCTTTCACCAACGGCTCCAGCTGTGTTTGACTTCCTGTGTTTTCTCCGGGACGCTGTGATGTCATTGGCACAGGAGAGCCAGCGCTGTACCACCATGTTGTGTGGCAGCGGTTAAAACGTTAAATGACCCCACAATGAACCAATAGCAGAGCTCAGACACCTGTGGAAGGCCACCACAGAATATGAAATGACGTGGCAAAACCCTGGGGATGTCTAATGAAATATAATGGAGTCTTCTCAGTTAAGACTTATGTGCCTCCTTTAAAAAAAAAATAAAAAAAAAAGATCAGGAACCTGTATTGTCTCGTACTCTTTTGTCCTCTTGGAGATCTCTAAACAAGTCAACACCTCACCAGCTCACTAGCTTGTTGTGTAGCCCCATCTCTCATGCCCCCACTCTCTCTTTTTTTCTTCTTCTCTCTCTCCTCTTTCGTTATCCCCTCTCTCTGACGTGTTGTGCATGAGTGCCTTTATTAAGCAGGATGACCTGTCATGCAGGTGTGAGGAGAAGGTGATGACTACCCCCCTCCCCCTCCCCCTCCTCTCTCCCTCTCTCTCTCTCTCTCTCTCTCTCTCTGTCTCTGGTCTACGGAGAGACACTGCCTCTCCTCTACCAATTGGTCTGGCTTCACTTCACCTCAGACAGGAGAGGAGAGGTGGATAGAGGGGTTGAAGTGGGGAAGGCGGGGATGTGGGGGAACTGGAGTCCTGAAGCCTTAGTGTGAAAGCAAAGCCATGCACTTCACTGAGGAGCACGAACCTGACCAAAGAAACTTCAAAGTCAGATGAATTTCACCGAAGGTCAGGCTTTTTTTTTTTTGTTATGGTGATTAGTATTAATATGCTTTGTAAGCTTAAAGACATTTTTTGTTTGTTTGTTTGTTTTTAGTCTCAGCCATGCCAATAAACAATCAGCGCATTAAGTGGCGAGCAAATGGAATCAATTCATCCAGTTTTGCGCAGATGAGTGCAGAAAACGAGGCGTGAAGCAGCCGCTCTCT
Source organism: Centroberyx gerrardi (assembly GCF_048128805.1). Classification (NCBI taxonomy): domain Eukaryota; kingdom Metazoa; phylum Chordata; class Actinopteri; order Beryciformes; family Berycidae; genus Centroberyx; species Centroberyx gerrardi. The sequence continues at coordinate 12,736,691 of NC_135999.1, read as the reverse complement.
GTGTTTGGAGTGGCTAATTAGGACCCCATTACAGGGCATCTCAGCATGGTGCTTGCCTGATTGTTTATTAGAATCTCACTGAGAGAAAGAAGAGAGGGAGAGAGAGAGAGAGAAAGAGAAAGAGAGGGGGACTAATAGTAGTGCACTCTCGGATAATAAATGGATACCCCTCCCAACACACACACACACATATACACACACACATGCACACACACATAGGCAAAGACTTGGCGAATGCCAGCCCCTGGGCCTCCTACAAAAAGGGCTCTTGTAAAAGTGGGGGAAAAAAAGCAAAATCTCTACCAGCTCTGTGCATATGCTTGGCGCTCTCCTCTTAAAGACTGTCTTATTAAATGGGTAAGTGGCTGAGTGCTGGGACCACCAAGTGAGCCATGCTGTCACTGGCACACTGCTGTCTATGGGCTGAGTGCTGCAGGCGTAGACAGGATATGATATAGGGTCACCAGAAATACTAGCTTAACACTTGATGATACATCAATTCTCAGCACACACCACTCAGCAGGCCAGTGGCTTTTCCAAGTCTTTCCCATTCCTTGATTTTTCTAGCAGAGGAAGGCATGCATAGCTAGGTTACAACCTCCAGGGTTTCCCCCACTCTCCCAGCATTCCACCTTCGAAGTGGGTGTGTGTCTTTGTGTGTGTGTGTGTGTGTGTGTGTGTGTCTCTGAAGGCAAAGGCAGTAATCAACAAAGACAACATGGCCTTCCGAGGAGAGAGGATCAATAGACTGCCACAGGTGACTGACCTCAGTGAACACAGACACACACACAAGCAAGCACACAGACACACACACACACACTCACATACACTCACATGCAAGATAAACACACACACACAAGCACACACAAACACACACACAGGCGTAGGCACATGCACCAGTAATTAGTTGTGGCAAGCTCCACTCTGTGTCGTCTCCACCTAACCTCATTGGTTTAAGCTGTCTGTGTGTGTGTTTATGTGTGTGTGTGTGTATGTGTGTACGCGCTTCTGTGTGCATGTGTGCATGCACACATACTTGCACACAACCAAGCATTACTCCCTCTCATCTTCAGGATCTAGGGCTCAGTGCCAGCTGGTGCTTTGGTGCCAGGCACTGCCTTATCACCTCCCCAACACACACGCAAACATACGCACTCACACACACACACATGCTTGCGTTCTTATACACATGTGCACATTAAACGCCCCCGTGCAGGAGTATGTGCACGGGCACACGCACACATCCGTACGCACACACAGACACAGGCGTACACTCTGATGATCTACCCTCCACATAAACAAAGATAAGAGCAGGAACGCTCAGCGCAAGGCCCCATGAGGTACAAAGCTATTACTGGGAGACCACAGTCGCGTGGCTCTATGTGCATGTGTGTGTGTGTGTGTTTGTGTAATCATGTTTGTGTTTATGTAGTGCCAGTTGCACAGCAGAGCTCCTGGAACAGCAGCTCACAATTTCATGTGTCACCGCCGTTTGCCACAGTGTTGGAGTTTCTAACCACTGCCACTGCTAACTGCTAACTGCCAGTGGCGGTGTGAGGTGTTAAACGCCTCTCTGTCTTTGTGTCAGGATCTTCGCTACAAGACAGAATCAAAAGTGATCTGACAATATAATCACAGCAGACACTGAAAAACGTGCCAAAGGGCCCTGACAATTTGACAATGACTTTGTCAGCTCCGGTGTCTCACAGTAAGAACTGAATCACACCTTTGACAAGCAGTGCGGCCTATTTAGGTATGTGGGGTGCTGTCTCCATCTTGATCCCTGACAAAACCCAGCCCGCTGAGGTGACACAGTACAAAGCGTTTTCCCACTTTGCCAAGCTGACAAACCTAATTACCGTGGTAAAATTCCTGGGATCAGTCTCAGATCAAGTCTCCTTAGTACTGTAAGCTGCACTCCCAGTGTCCCCCAGGAAAGGAATTTCTCCGGATTCCACTGACTTCCCAGATTCCCAGGTCTGAACACAGAACATGTCTCAAAGCTTTGTAATTACTCACTTAAATTCCCATAGTGTCGCCTTTGAGTTTATAGCAATTACAGGGTAGAAAATATATGTTTTGCCTGTTGAGCGAGCGTAAGTCTGTTAAATCGCATTACCTGTTCATTAGCTAACACCTTTGAATACCTTGAGGCAGGAGTATGCATCTGTAAAAATATATTTTATTCATGTTTTAAAACAATCCACGATAGATCTATACAAAATCAAATTCACTCCAAAACCTGTCTCTTTCCAAAATAGTACAGTTTAAGGGCTAAAGATATACAGTTCCTGACAATTTCTCTGGCTGAGTGACAGTAGTTCCCCTTTGTGTACCAGTGGAATGTTCCTTTGTATCATTCCATAGCATTATGACCACATCAGTTCCCTCAGCCCTTTGAAATCACTGCAGGCCAAAGTCTTTTCTGTTCTGTTCTGTTGTGTTATCAGAGCCCAGGCCCAGCCACCTTCTCCCTTTATGGGCATGTTTAGCTAATCTCGCTACTGGCCTCCACTTTTTAACTCGAAACAGGTGTTGTACTTATAACGCAATCTTCCATCAGTGCAAGCACCTCAGCTTATACTCCTCTATGGCTATGTTTTCTTTGCAGATTCCACTTTTGGCTAAGAGTCCTAGACCTTATTTCTTTTGAGTTGGATATTTGAAGACTGGAGTCATTGAAGTTGTTTTGATGTGGGAGTAGCGTTAAGATGGACTTGCTATGGGTCACTCTGTCAGATGTACTTGTTCCAAGCCCCCCTTGAAGAAGCATCGAAGAAGTCAGGTACTGCCATTTCACCAGTCAAGCCAAAAGTCAAGTCCGATGAGGTGCAAGTCATCATTTCTCTGTTTTTGCCATTGCCTCTGTGTGTGTGTGTGTGTGTGTGTGTGTGTGTGTGTGTTAGCGAGTGTGTGGGTTTGCATGTCTTTGGTGCATGTTGCCTTACAATAAAAGAGATAGAAAGTAAAAATCAATCTGCCGCACAACCTAGCTTAGCTTTCCGCCCAGGTCCCCTCAACCACCCTCCTCTCCCCCTCTCCTCCCTCCATTTTCATGTCTAAGGATAGAGAGATTAAAGGGAGGCCATGTCTCAACCCTGAAGAACTGCCATCACTCAGAGATGAGCAATGCCAAGCTCCACACACTCTCTCTCTCTCTCTTTTTCTCCCTCTCTCTCTTGGATGCACAGCCTCCCCTGGTCCTCTTTGGCCCTTCTCTTCATCCTCAACCCACTCACACACACATCACACCCATGATTTACTGTCATACATTCTTATGTGTGCCTGTGTGTGTGTGTGTGTGTGTGTGTGTGTGTGTGTGCTTGTGAGTGTGCGCACATATGTGCTAGTGTGTGCATGGCGGCCACATCAAATACACTAGAGCAGCACTCCTTTGAGACATTACCCCATCTATTCTCATTCCCCCCATAGTGATTCCAATGTAGAAAAAAGTCAACATTTCAAAAACTGAAAAATTTAATAAATAAAACCAAAGGCAGACTACATCTGGCACGATGTCTGTACTTAAGGTTTCCAAGTGTGTGTCTGGGGAGGAGATCTGGTGGGACGGCGCTCGAGTCGGCTTGGAAGCAGTAGAAACGGATGTCACACTGGAAATTTATACGGCGCGGTTCAGGGAGCAATGGCCGTAAATCGACAAGTGATGCTTGTGAGCACCGTTACCCCTCTCTGTTTCCCTTTCTCTCATTCTCTGTCTTTTTCCCCTCATCTTTTCTTTTGGTGTGGATCAGCCTAGTTGACACTTCTTACATCTGTGCTCACCCCCACTGCATCACTGGCAACGGGTGAGAGATATAAAAACAAAGACAAAAGACCAGACAGGGAAAAGGTAGCTATGCACACAGAGACATGGGAGAAATTCACTCGTGTTCGCTGCGCGACATGAATAAGTCAGACGCAAAAAATATGAGGTACATGTGCGGCCAATATCTTTAATCACTGAACAATAGCAATGTTTTGGTTGGCTGAATGTGACCCTTAAGTCCTTTTTTGGCAGCAGTGAGCAAGAGTGAAATCAAAGGGAGTGTAATACAACTCTAATATTATAAATATAGTGTCACCAGTAAAACCTGAAAATGTCAGGAAACCAATGCTTTGTTTAATTGCGTGCCCTCTCACCAACATTAACTATAATCCCTGTAATTTATCCCACGCAAAATGTTTAATATGGCCAGCGCTCCGAAGCCACAGTATGGGGCTGAGCGTGTGTAAGTGTGTGTGTATCTGCGTGTGTACACGTGCACACACATGCATGAGTGTATTTTGTGCTTTTGTGCGATAGAGCCTAGTGTATAAATGTCTTTAATGGCAGCACTCTGTTTAATAATGCAGGACCCTGCCCCCTCTGTCCCTCTTCCCCCTCTCCCTCACTCATCCCCATCATGATTGGAGTGACAGCCACATGAGCCACCGTGCCTGATCCGCTTCCTCTGTCTGCCATACGTCACCTAGACACTGAGGGAGAGGGTAGACCAGTACATGGCCATGGGACGGGAGGAGCAGGATGGAGAGAGAGAGAGAGAGAGAAAAGGATACGCAGAGAAAGGAAGAGAGAAAGGGAGACAAAGGAAGAGAGAAAAGAGAGAAGTAGAGGTTAAAGACCATTTAGAGGCAGACCATTCGTTACTTTGGCAGCTTGCAATAATTCACCGATTGAAAACTGAGGATAAGTGTGAATTTAGTGAAAGTTTTTACAGGGCAGTTAAAAAAAACTGAATCCTTTTGAGGAGTTAAGTTGTGAAGTATCAGGTTTTGGAGGATGCTGGTGATCCGGAGAAGGGAAAGTATGGTTTGGATGTGATGCTGTCTCGTGTGCGAGTCAGCACTCATATCGCCCGGGCAATGCTCAGCAGTGACATCTGGTAGACTGTGTTTTTCTCCCACCAGCACTGCCGCACTCCAATTGAGAACAGACAGATGCCAAGACCACTGTGGCAGCTCCCTCTCCCTTTTCTTTCTGGTGCGTCAAAAAGAGTACCAATTCTCGCTGATAGAGGAAACATGCTGTCACATCTGGGCCTTCCAGAAAGAGAGCGAGAGAGAGTAAGAAAGGTGAAGAGAGAGAGATAGCAGGAGACAAAGATAGATAGAAGGATCACCGCAGCGCAGGAAGACAGGAATTCTCTCATACACACACACACACACGCGCGCTGAACGCTTGTGATATGTCACAGGACCAAGCGTCAAAGTGGGTGCCGTGAGGCTGATGCCCCTTCAGGGTGACAGCGTGATAAGAGGGGTGTATTATACTGTGGCATCAGTGCAGCATGGTGCGTGTTACTTGCCGCACCCCTACCTCTTCTCTTCCGCTCTCTCCCTCTCTCATTAACCTCGGCTCTGATTGCCCCCAGGACTCCCTTGTGCTAATTAGAGGGGGGAAATATGTCTGCGATGCATGCGCGCCTGCACACACACACACACACACACACGCACATACACGCACATGCACAATTTTGCGCCGCTGACAGAAAGGCTGCTGTAGGTGTGAGAATGAAAGGCTTGTCTGCAATAGTGTTTCATCTGTGTTCTGGATGTGTTGGCATCCGCAGGGTTAACCCCAGCAGGTGACAGTTAGCAGCGCTGTTGATCCCCTCTACACAGACAGCCTTCATCTCTTTAGTGCTCGCCTCTTGATTTAGCCGCGCTATCAACATGACACAATTAGGACTGAACGGGTTCTGAAGCTGTGAAATGATCATTTCAGGGTTTTTTTTCCTTGTCAGTCACTTATTTTAAAGAGATAATTTGTCTGACTCAACATGGAAAAACAGGCACATTGTGTGACTTTTGTTATTCTTTTGTTGTTCTTTTGTTTCTCACACATTATTGATCTTTGTATTCAAAGCTTAGAGACAAAAATTAGGCTATATATTACATAAAATGGGTCAACAAAAATATTTTATTTAATGTTTTTCTTTTTTATTTAATTCAATCAAATAAGTGCATTTTGATTAAACCAGTTCAAATGTAAAGTGGGTCTCCTGTGAAGTAAAATGAACTTGGGTTCCTGGAATTTGGTCACAATCATTCCTGCAAAATTAAATTAAATTAAATGAATTATTATTAGAATGTAGCTTTGATTAATGACACATTTCACAATTGTGATAATACTAAATATCATTTGTGATATTTTGTGTTGTAACACTGTTATGTGAGTGCTCATCCATCTCAGTGGGTCATATAAATTCTCTTTGATATTACAGGACCTTTAAAAAATGTAATGTGTGTGTGTGTGTGAGAGAGAGAGAGAGAGAGAGAGAGAGAGAGTGGGTGGGTGGGTGTGGGGGGGCTGTCTGAATTAAAGTCAGCCTCTATTTAAAAGCAGAATCTTCAATATAAGTTTTGGAGGCTAGGTCTTAACATGATCACCAACTTGCGCGCATGCATGCACGCACACACACACACACACACACACACACACACACACACACACACACACACACACCTACACACATGCACACGCACACACACACACACACACAAAGGCTCACACAATGGCTGTTCCCAGCTCCTTGGCGCATTAAAGCCTATTGACAGGGAAGCTGTGCGGCGGCCAGCCTCTTCCAGCTCAGCCATTCCTAATAGCACTTTGACATCTCCATTCAGGAAGCTTTTGTGTTCTGGGAGCCATTTGTGAATAAAGAAAGGGCCCTCTCTCTCTCTCTCTCTCTCTCACTCTCTCTCTCTTTTTTGTTTTACATGCTGTTAGTGACAAGCCCTAACAGACACAAACATGTTGTGGGAGTTGTACAGCAAATAACCATTTGTACCTGGCCTGGACCTGGGGAGCACTGGGGAAGAGAAAAAGAAAGGGACAGTGGGGGGGATGGATGGAGGGAAAGTGGGAGGGAGATGGAGAGAGAAAGAGAGAGTATTTAAGAGCACTTGAGTGCCAGCGTAGATGTAGTCCCTTCTCCCAGTGGACAAAACCAGGCCCCTCTGCACCTTGGCATGATTTTTCACTTTAGCCACCACTCCTAACTACTCCTTCAATCCCTCTCTCCTTTCTCCTCTTCTCTCAGTCACTGCGTGCTTCAATGATTTCATCATTCGCTTTCATTCACTCTACCAACTAGGGGCGCGTGTGCGCACACACACACACACACACACACACACACACACACACACACACATTTGACCCATTTGCCCCCCTGCCATGGGTAGTAAATAATTCCATTGTGAGGGCCATTAGCGAGTATCTCAAGGGTTAAGAGGGAGATACACAGGCAGTCAGATGGGCGATTAGACAATAAGAAGATGAAATGTGTACTATTGTTTCATTGTTGCTTATTGTTTCACAGAGCTCACATTAGGACTGTTGCTAATTCATATGCTTAATGTCCTTTGATCTGCCCTGGTCGTTTCTCAAGAGGTTATATACTGTAAAGATGTAGACACACACACATGCATTTGTATTGTTACCTCCCTCACATATGGCAGTAGGTAACCCTGCCAAAATCTAATGACCAACAGACCCGGCTCCCATTATTGTTCAGGATACAACATCCCTTTACAATGAAGGAAATGTAAGAGCAAATATGCATTGTATAGAAGGAAAGAACGAGCAGAGCCAAAACTCTTCTCCTGCCTTCTCTCATTCCAAAGGCCAAACCAAGTTGTTTGTGTTGATGCACTGGCCTAGAAGAGTTGTGTGTGTGTGTGTGTGTGTGTGTGTGTGTGTGTACATGTGTGCGGATCTGTGTGTGCACGTGTTCGCATATGAGTAGGGCCTGGAGGAACGCAGCCTGACATTTTAGTCCAGGAGTGCACCTTACATGGCTATGCCATAGACCTGCTGGTGACATAGCCTCCTAAAAATTAGTGTCACCCAGCCAGAAACCTCACCAGGGAGACTGACTCTGCAGCACAGCAATGCATCTTAATTGTGTAAAGATGTGTGTCCGTGTGTGTGTATATGTGTGTGTGTGCATGTGCGTTTGTGCGTGTGTGTGTGTGTGTGTATGTGTTTATCTGTCTATATTACCACACAGCCTGCAGTCAGCCCTGTATGCAGGAACCTGTAGACACACTAACTGGTCCTCTGAGCCTTTAGTTCAGCCACTGTCAGAGGGACCCTTGTATTTTTCCACAGGCTTGACAGAGGATTACACAGTCCCTCTGCTGTCTCACTGACCTCCCCTTACACACACACACACACACACACACACACACATACACTCACTCACATCAAAGCAGCTCAGCGTAGCGCCCAGCATTGAGCTAGGGGCACACTGGCCCTCTCACTCAGCAGGCCCCTGGCACACACTCCACATCTGCCCGCAGGGATTGCCAACGGCAAGCATGGCCTGTGTGTGTGTGTGTGTGAGTGTTCGTTTTTGAGAGAGAGAAAAAAAACGTATGTGCTTCATTGTGTATGTGTATATGTACACTATGATTTTTCAATTTTTTGGTAGCACTGGCAAAAAGTCTCAACCTTGTAAAAGGGCATAACATAAATTTTTAAAAATCATATATTAATATCCATTTATCCAGCTACAAATCAGCTGTTACATCAAAACCTAATGCCATACCAGCTAGACGCCAAGGCCAGTTTCCAATAAATTTATTTTCATTCATTTAGGAAAACCAGAACTACACAAAATGCTGGGCAGACATGAGCTAAGAGTGGCAATTGGGAACAAACACTCCCTAGTACTCACGCTGTATGCAGTTTATTTTCCCATAAGGCTTCCATAGTGTAATGCAGGCAGAATACTGAATGGGATGAGACATTTCCTAGGATTCTCAGTGATTAATTACGTCTGTGGTGTGGTGAAATATTGACATCAATCAGATTGCTTAGACTCTAGAAAGAGAATATTGAATGTCTAAAAATTACAAAAAAGGAAAAAAAACATATTGTTGAGTCTTCCTTCGTTGGCTTGAAAACAGATATACATGTAAATGGGTATTGGCTAGCAGCAGTGCTTAATTTGTAAATTATGAGGTCCCGGAACACCAAGTGGTCGGTGTTCCCGCGAGTCGGTCTGGAGGGAAAAGGTTCCGGAACATATCAAGACAACAAGCGCATTGGAGGCACGGTGGTGCTCAGTGCAGCCATACAGCTTACTGTAGACCTAACAGCCTAAACATTACTAAATGACCGACTATATGACCTTAGACCTCCGACTACTGGGGACCTATAACAATATTTGATTATTGCATAGGCTACATAATGCTCATTTTGTCCAAAACGATGGGTTTTACAAACCTGCCCTTCAAGTAGTGGACTAAAGATATAACTGCGCTGTGCACAACATAAAATGCCCACATACTTGGCTGTGAGATATCCTAATCATACATAAACAAATCAAGGACATTGCAATGGCTTCAACCATTTACCAGACAAATTCTGGCTCGAGTAGTTACGCATTAATATTCAACACAAATACTTTCATAGGATATCTATTTTGAACGTAGGAAACAATGTCAGCGAATAATGAAATGACAGCAATAAAACGTATCATGGTCATATATGTCCACACAGCGGACATATGGACCGGAAATTCAACTGTCTTTTAGCCATGACGATGTCTGAAGTTTACCATATACTCTGCAGAGCAGCTCACTCATGTGACGTGATTACTATGCGCTTGTTGCTACTTTCTAATAGGGTAATCACCTGTCTTCATATGGAAATGAGCCAATTAGGTTTTTGGAAGGGAGGGGAAAGGAAGAGTCAACTATTGTGATTATTACATGGCAGACAAAAAAAACCCAAACAACTTTCATGCCACCAGAGGTGCCGGGTCCACGCAAATAAGTACCGGAATGCAGGTAGTCCAAAACCGCGAGGTGCCGGATCCTGTTCCGGCAGGATCCAGCACAAATTAAGCACTGGTTAGCAGTGTACAAGAGTTATATGCAACATGAATTATTAAAGCACCTAGGCACATTGGCGGAGGGGAAGATATGGTGATTGTGAATTAACCTGATCAATATATAGAGTTTAGTGGAAACATGGTTCCTAATTACGCCCCCGTTTGACCACATGCTCACCTCTTCTTCCACCCTTTTGTTTTCCTCTCCTTCCAAGCCCTGCTCCCATCCCACTCTTCCTCTGTCAGGGGCATTGGCCTACACACGGGGCAACTATACAACTGCAATACTAATCAATGAGTTCACACATGGACACACACGTACACACACACACACACACACACACACACACACACCAGATAAGGTAAGTGCATCAGGACCTCTAACCCAAGCCCCTCTAACCCTCCAGGTTGATCAATAGTCAGAAAAAAAAAAACATTAACAGCCCATCTCTCTTTCCATCTCTCTTGTTCTTCGCTAATCGTTTTCTCAATGTTATCTCCCTGATCCCTTCCCCTTCTCTTCTACGGCAGAGAGGAAAGTTAAGGGAAGTTTATTTCCCAGAACTCCTTGGAAATCCCAGAAGCCCACATGCCCCTGTCTCACCTCCAAGCCACAGCCAGACACCCTGTTAGAGGCTATTACTATCGCCAGCTCCCCCCTCCTTCTCAACAGGACCTAGACAGGACCTGGACATTAGCTAATCCATACTTATTGCATCTGGGTCCCTCTCCCAGCCTTGTAATTCATATGGAGAGACATATTAGCGCTAACACGCGAGCCTGGCAACAGGTCTGTGAGGCGAGATGCTACGCTAACACTAAATTGACTTAGCGTGAGCCTCGCGGGACGTCGGAGGGCACCGCTGCTAGTGCACGACTAGGGCCTAGTCTGGCCGTATTGAGTTTCTGTGATGGCTGTTTGGCTTGTAGTGCTACACAGGGCAGAGAGGGGGAACGGAGGGTGCCCCGGCTCAATGAGTTTACTGACAGGAACCCCGTAGACCACAGGGCTATAGGGATCGATAGCCCTGCACTGCACAGCACTGCCAGACCAGGCCAGACCCAAACACTGGAAGATAGCATTACACATAGGCTTAGATCGGCACAAGCCTACAGTATGTTATGGGCTTGTAACAGCAGACGTACAATTACAATTTGCACTCAAATTTAGACAAGCATTTTCATTTTCAAATGCTTTAGTACATACCTGTTTTTGGACATATTCTATACATACAGCTCTGTGTGCCACATACACACACAATTGTGTGGACACACATCCACACTTTCTGTACCGTCAGTAGGTAGATACACACACACATGCACCCTCACATACACTTTCACCCTCAAGGTTATGTTTTTGTCTGGTGGTCCTGGACCTGAGCCTCCAGGTGGCCCCATGTCCCCCTCTGAACAAACAGAGCAGCGGTTCCTTCCACTTCCCCCGTGTCACCGGGGCGAGCCCCAGACATTGTGTGGCCCACCGGCCCGCTGACATGCCCACCCACCCTGCCAGGGATTTGCTGCTGGGTCACAGAGTTGACATTTATTAAAGGAAGTTGCATGGCGAGTTACGGGGAGTTGACAGTCCTCTCATCACGTCGCCCTCCAGGATTCAGGAATCTGTATGGTACACGCCCCTCTCTGTTCCCAACAATAAAAGAAACAATGAAGCTGTTAAGCACTGTATGACCCTCCCAGGGCCCGCTACAATCAGAATGACAGCTTTCATTTTGCTGCCTAGTGCCACTGGGATCGTACTGTAGTTCCTTGCAGGGGTGTTACAACTTAAAGCTGCTTTGAACAAGGGACCTCTGTGCAGTTGTGGGGCCATAAAATATGTGTAGGTGTTTTGTTAAGGGACAAATATCATTTAGACCTGAAAAAACAATACAAATCACATGCAAAAACCAAAAGCCTATATGCTAAACATTACTCTAAGTGGGCAGCGTGAATGATGGTGAATGAATATTTGTGGGCCGCGAGGGGGAAGGCAGAGTTTAGTGGACCGTGAGGAACAATGAAAATCTAAAAAGGAGAAGTCGAGTGAAATGGATTGAGTGTGTTGAGGACCAGATGTGCCTTGGATGGATCAAACATCTGCTGGCTCTGCAAGGCCTCAGCGGTCTTGAATGACCCCCACCATCCCACCTTCCTCACCATGCGTCCTGGTAAACCTTTTGTTTTCCACTATCTGCCCTCTCATATATATCATGCCTTGTTGTTTTTTTTTTACCTACTGCCTTTTGAAATTGAATTTGGCTTCACTCTGAGCATCCCAAATGAGAGGTATTCATCTGAGTTATTATATGGCATATGCTCGCAAACATGCACAGGGATTCAAAAAGTGCATTCAAATTTTACAATGTAGGTTTGATTTTTTTTGTTTTTTTTTGTTATTGTTCTCCATTCTGTGTGTTTTGATGGTCTAGAGCTTTTCTTGGTGTATAAGTTACAGTACAGAGACGCAGCAGCAGATGGTAATGATGTTTATTTTTGCAGTAAGTAATCACCATTCTGGAACTTATGACAGTAGACAGGCCCAGGGACCTGGACCCGTGCCCCGAGAGACCAGAGCACTACTTCCTGGTGTACCCGCATGATCATAGACATACTCATACACAAACACACACACGCACACACGCACACATAAACACAAACATTCTCTGGGCCGCTGGCTATGTGAGCCCCTGGGCCACAGGGATAGATGTGTTCTGGCACATAGGTTGGGGTAGTGTAAATCACACTGCAGCCACACTGGCACCCACTGCCTCCAAGATGAATGGGCCAACTCACATGCCAGGCAACAATTCCAGTGAGGCAGTTTAAAAACAGAGACTGCACCATTGTAATTTTAATTGGGGCCATTTTACCCACTCAATGCAATATTTCACTTTAATAAAACAAATATTTTTTAACACGCATACCTCTTTCATGAATAGTCTAACCTTAGTTGCTCAATAATTTATTGTCAACACTGGCGTTCATTGTTTTGTTTTTTTTACTCTTTTATGAACTGTTTACCATTGCAAAGGTGCCCTTTTCAGATTGAAACACCATGATAGAGTCTCTAAAAATGCATTGTTAACACTGATCATCTGAGGCGCTCTAAGCTAGAAGGGGCCTTTCCACTACATGTAGACTATTCAAACCTGGCACATATGCCATACCTCTCTTCAAGAGTTTACATTAGTCAGTCAGTCAATGTTTTCATCCTCTCCATAAAATCAAAAGACACTTGCCTTCTTCTCTTGTCCAATCTATTATACCTGTAATTTTTAGATTGCATCACATATTAATCTCAGTGAGATGTCAGAAATGCAAGTTCATTGCATCTGCTCCCTTGAAAGGTTACGTACATGCCACTGTACAAAACTCACCAGATACGAGTTTTCAAAAGCAGATTTTAAAAAAATTCCAGGGGAGCATCATGCCCCCAGACCCCCCCTAGGCACCTCTGCTTTATTAGACAGTTCACAGTGAAAAGAGACAGAAAAGATGGGAGAGAGGGGATATAACAAGCAACAAAGGCTGATTTCAAACCTGAGACCTTACATTGGTAGGCCGCCTTAGCCAACTGAGCCACCAGGACAGTCCAGAAGTTGCCCTCTTAGAGAGTTTTGGCCCTGCCACCTTCTGTGCACACCACTGTTTGAAACAAAAACTGTTGTCTTTATCCAATACTCATTGATAACCATTCGTCCTTGTAACTTTAAATGTAATCTTTGAAGACAAAAGCTAACACCTCCAGTTGTATTACCCTGCCATAATTAATGATTTACTATTAGAAAGTTCTGTGCAACACATCGTTGCCAATTCGCCTTCCATTCCATGGATTCCCAGTTAACATGACAGACACAGACTCCTCTGGGGCACCCTTAGGCCCCCCAATGGGCCCTCTTACCCTGTGTGAGTCAGGCAGGCAAGCTGTGAAATACTGTAGGGCAAAGGAGTGAGGTGGAGGGGAGGGACCAGAGAGAGAGGGTTGAGTTAATGGTCTTGCATCTTCCTGGCAGCATGTCAATAATGGCTCTGATCACATTAAGTAAAGAGTCCATTAGCTTATTCTCTTTCCTCCTGCTTGCTCCATAGCAAGAGCACAGGAGAAAGCCGGAGAGCTCCTCTAATGCAGTGTCTGGGTGTTACAGACACCTCTATCTGCTCCCAGCTAGACCAAAACAAAATGACTCTGGGTTTACCTACAATATAGTACATTATCTATTCATGACTATTTCCTTTTGAAAAAAGTAGAATGAAATAGTGTGACGAGTGGATTATTTTTGTGTAGCATTACAGCATTACATTGCAGGTGATATAAATCAGAACACTCTGATGGTACAACTTTTTGTAATTGGTGCTGCAACTTTTTGAAACTTTTATATAGTATAATCAAGAATAACTTACATATTGGTTTTATCTGCTGGAGCCCTCATGTAAAAGTTTCATAAGGATGAAAGTGCATACATATGTCATGATCAAAGTTTTACTTGTTTCAGCACAGCTACTCATCAAAGACCTTTCTATATATTGCTCCCTGTTAACAGCCTAGGGGTATAATGTGATAAGGGGTGGGAATTACACCAAAGGGGAGCAGAGACGACAGATACATCAGGACACAACACAAACATGTAACTGTGCGGCCAAGGAGCAAATTGTGAGCATATGTTAATGCACCTTTTCTCCACCGGCCTCCTGCCAAAATAGTAATCAAGACAAAGGAGATGTGATATAAGACGGGGAGAAAAGCAGGTTGTCACACCAAAGCCCCCCCCCCCCCCCCCCCTCCCAGCACGCACACACACACGCTGGTCAGACAGGCCATTTCTCAGCCGCCTCACTGCTCTCCATTGGCCCTGGAGGGAGCACAGCGGCCCCCACATCTGTCTCCCAGGCTCACGACAGACCTGGCTGCTGCATCCAGACCCAGTAGATCACACGAATCATCCTCAATTAATGTGAACCATCAGGCGCTCCCTCACTGCTTCTATCACTCCAGCGCTGTTCTCTGAGGCATCCCTTCAAGCTCAGTGCTGGGTCCGCTGAGTTTTACACATTGACCACGGCTATGCTTCCTTAGCACAGTTGGGTGAGGCAAGCCAACGTTATTGTGTATGCTTTGTGAAAAGAGACAGGGAATCAATAGATCAGCCCAGGCCCAGACGGCGCTCACATGTAAGTGCTGCGAGGCGGTTCTTCAGAGGTTCTGATCTCAGAGAACAGCCGACTTCGCTCTGCAGCGCACCGGGGCCTGAAATGGCTTCCATGTGCCGCCCCATCTGCACCTCTGCTGGGCTGTGGCCAAAGGACTGTCCTTTCCTCTTTTCGGAGATGCAGAGGGACAGCTTTAAAGCAAAGAGGGTGCCGGTGGGGATGGGGGGGGGGGGGGGGGGGGGGTGGTATGGGAGTTGAACCGGAGTTTAGGATACCCTTTTTTTTTTTTGTTTGGTTTGTTTTCAAAAACAGGTAATGAAAAAAAGACAGGTCGCTGGGAAAAGGAACAGAAACTGTTTACTAAAGGCCACCTGGACATTGGGAAGTGCCAGACTGTGACTCACCCGTCTGTGGTAAAGTCCTCTATAATAACCCCCTGACCCCCACCCCACCCTCGCAGTCTGCAACTGCACTATAAATCTCACTCCAGTCGATTAGTGTGCCCTTAGCAACAACTAACACACAGTCATGAATTTTTAACCAAAGCCTTGAGTTAAATCAGGTTGAGAGGTGAAGGCAGGGTATCTCGGGGCTAGTTGGTTGATCAGTGCGTCTGGCCCGGTGAAATAAGCCTGTGGCCTCTTCACATTCACTCACACCAGAGCCCAGCAAGCACTCCTCTCTGGCAGTGATGGGCATAATATTGACCAAGACAAGGCCCTTTGCACGGTCGTTAATTAAATAACAAAGTAGGAATCAAACTTGAATAGATCTGTTCCAAGTTCTAATTAGGGATATGAGTGAGCTCAGAGGGCCCTGTGTGGACTTTATTGAATCACCTGCGTTTCCATGTCAGCTGTCTTTTAAAGGGGGTTGACATTATGTGGAAAACAGGTCTAGTTTTTATGTGTCCCTCTTCCCTTGATCTCACCATTGCTTTCCGGTATTTTCGAAATTACACTCATTAGCATCATGACCATCAATGTACGCATATTGCATTTTCCACCATTTTGAGTTTCTTGAAAACGTTTTCCCCCTTAACCTTTTTTATTTATACATTGATTGGCCCAAGGGGTGACTGCATCATTTGTACAGTCAACCAATATGGGGTGCCACAAATGCCAAAAATGCAAATGGCCTTACAAATGATCTGCATTGTTACATAACAGACTTGAAATTTGACCTTTTTTACATTTGTATAACTTTTTCACCCAATTTATATCCCTTTCCCACCCAAATTGTAATACACCACTATGCTATTTTACACAATAATATTCATGGAGACAGTAGCTGTAAGAGAGTATTACAAGTAATACTGTTTATTTGTTTGGCTGCTGTTTGTTATTTTTCACAATATGATTTAGAAGACAGCTGTAAACCACACAATAAGCTGCACTGGATTTCCTTGGTCTACAAGTAAATATGAAAGTAGCACTGATAGTATACGTGTATAAGTGTGCAGACACTTGTATACTATCAGTGCTACTTTCATATTTCCTTGCAATCTCTGAACTATTAAATAAATAAGTACATTTTAAAAGGTACAGTTCATTGGGTGATGGCTCCTCTTGTGTAATTCCTGTCCCACACAATAAACAACCACAAGGTGACACATTTGTTACTGATTGGTCCAGAGAGGGGCTGCATTATTCGTGGGGGATGACATGTTTACTGTTGCCTTGTTAATTATGACACCATGTACACTGCCAGCTTGCTATAAAGATGCAAGTTTATGTTTCTGCAGTTGAGACAACATCAAACATCCAAAGTGGATACATCAGCTGTTCTGTCACATCCAAAAGTAACCAGTTCCTTTGATGTATGGACCAAGAACAAGGAATTTACCATGATCACAGAGTGCAAATTTTAACCTCTATGGTTCCTACAAATGTCCTCCACCCACGTCTGGACTTATTGACTCCCCTGTGGTTCATCACAGTGGAAGAAGTAGAGATGGTTGTTCACAGATGACCTCTGACCTGCCACTGGGGAGCCAATGGGAGAGCGGCCTGTGTCTTGGGAGCTCTTGCCCTCTGATGTGATGGCTCCAGGCAGTGGGCTTTGCGTGAACCCATCCCCCATGGCACCCCTCGCCACTAGCACTTATGCATTATTCATACAGCCAGAGATGGGGTGGGGAGAGAAACAGAATATGGAAAAGGAAGCACCAAAGTTCAAGACCTTCTCAGATCACAAGGAACTTCTGCTTAACCTCCCTTGAAGTGGCGAACACAGGGATAGAGCAGCTTTTTCAAGGAACTGGATCTGAAAGCAGGCCTGGGGATCAATGGGGATTCCCTCGAGGCTTGGTGGAGATCGCATTCACTGCAAGGTGATTGGTGGATCAATGTGGTTCCCATGGTTCACTTTGCCATTGTGAGAGCCAATCCTCCCTATTGCAAGTGATACTGCCTTATGATTGGTTGGTCACACTGAGCTGCCTTAAGGTTACTGTGCACCCAGTGTAGCTATCATCTCACACAAGTTCTACATAATACCATGCCAAAATCTAAATAGCGGAGTACATTATATGACATAATGAAAGACTTAGCTCTATGAGGGTCAGGGATCCCATTTGTCGTACTGTAGGCTTTACAAACCAGTACAGCTTGCCTATATTAATAGCTAATATTAGCCTTTTTTTCCTGTGCCTAGCACGGCATCTCTCTCCATTGCTTGCCAAATAGACTCAGTCACTGAGTATGATAGGTGATGATTACTGAAAAGCATGTATATGTTCAGCTGTTAATCCCTAATGCAAACCACCCTAACAACGCTGCACACCCAGGCTGTTAATACGGCACAGCACATGACCTGCTAATTGCATAATTGCCTGCTTTGTTTTAACTGACAGTGGTGCCCTGGCCCATGACAAGGCCATAATTTGTTCATCCTCCTTGTCAGCAATTTACAAGGCGGGTACCCCACTACACACCCACCGCACAACATCCACCATCACAATATTACCAAGATAGCCATGAACAAATTAACAATGCACTGCAGCAGTAGCGAGATGAATAATACAGTCGTCGCCAGATTAATTCTGAGTGACATGGAGGCGAGCAGATAAAATAAACTAACAGCAGCAGGCTGTCCACCAGATAAAGTGTGTACCCCATCGTCTCTCTGCTGTAATTATTGGCTAATAGTCATTAACCTGGCAAACAGAGGTTTAGCTGTATTGTTTAAAGGACTCTGGGATGCATAATGACAGACTAATATGTCATAGTGCTGGGGGAGGTGGGGAGGGGTGGATTAATGAGATTTTACTGGAGGGAGTGTACAAGAAGAGGTGGGGCACGCCTGGAAAATATAGGGGAAAGAGGGCCACATTAAGCTAATTGGAAGATGAGTGCCTACTTGTAAAAGTGCTTCTAATGGCATATTTGTTACTCTCACAGCATCGCAAGGCTAATGCAGGGGAGTGGAGTGTGAGACATACTGTAGTAAGGACTATAGGGGCCTGTGTTTGTCTGCAGATGTGTGTCAACATGTACTGTAGATTCTCATTTCCATACATGCATGTACTCTCTTAATGATCGTCATTTACTGTATATGCAGTATTTTTCTGCATCAGATCTTTTGGTCTATTTGATTTTTACTGTTACCACAGAATTAAGTATTGCAAAATATAGTGTTATAAATGAGATGTAGCATTAGGTTTTAAGAAATAGCCATGCAATGAAAAGCTCAATTTAAATAAAAAACATGTGAAGTTTCCACATGGACTGTACTCTAGTTAAGCTTGTCCCCTCATATCCTTTTCTCGACCGCTTTGCTCCATTCTTGAGTTTGTTTCTGTTCACTCTCTGCTCCAAGCTAGAACCCGGCCCAAGCCCCTGTTGATCGGCCTCCAGAACTCTGTGGAACAGTGAACGAGTGCTTTGATAGCCTCCTCTCAGACGGGCCCAGTGCATAGAAAAATTGCTGACCTCTATTCTGACAGCTGGCTGGCCCTCGCTAACGCTAATGGGCTCCATTTTGGAAAACATTATGGCCTGTGTCATTGTGTTTGGGCTGCTTTTGTTTGATTTAACAAGTGGGGAAGTGGAGGCGCAGGGTGGGACTAGAGGATAAGATAAATGCATAAAATTGGCTCAGTCAGTGATTGAGAGGGGGCTGGATAACTGTGTGTGGGTTTGGAGGGCAAGCTTGGTCAATTCACCACGTTGACCTGTAAACCTGCAGTGCTTCTGTAGTTTTATTTAATGTTATCACTTACAGTATGAGGCTGATACCTAGCTTTTATTCCTGCTAAAATTACCCAATTCTGAAATCTGGAATCTTGTGCATGCTATGAATCTCTTTTTCAGTCTTAATTTTAAAAACTAACATCAAAATAGGACAGTTATAAAATTGATATTAACCTTCTTAAACATGGCCTACCATTGACCCCAGAAAGTGTTCTTCATTGCAGTATATTAAATAGAAGCACAATTCTTCATAGAGACAACACAGTGAATTTGTAAATAGAGTATTTTTTTATTTAATTTTTTTTTAATGTTCAGAATCAGAGTTGTATTTGTAGACTACAGTACCTCTGTGCATATGTGTAGCACTCACATTTGAATGTGTTTCGTCGCCAGAAAACATTAAAAGACTGCTGCACTTTTTAGAACAGCAATTTCTTGAGAAATGTTCTGGTTGTAGAACTATTTAAGGATTCACTTTCTAATTTGCTTTCATTTTTTGTTTCAATTAAATCAAATGGAAGTACAAATGCCCAAATGGCCGTGCAGCATGAAATAATAGTGCCCAGGCTAGAATTTAAAGTCATACCTCCAGGCAAAAACTCCACAGCGCACAGAATGAAAGTGTAAAATGTTTTTTAATGTATATTTAACAACAAATACCCCAGTGACTATTGATGTTTCGTCTCAGAAGAATCTATTTCTCCAGTATATCTGAGGGCATGATGTGAAATCACTCAACAACCCCCTGCCTCCTCCTCTCTCACACTTTTATTTTCTCTGTTTTTCTGCTCTTCTTCCTCTGTGTCTCTCCCATTCTATCTCTCTTTTTCTGTCTCTCTTTAAACATTTATCTTCTGTTTTCTCCTTACAGGCCCTTTGTGCTTTGTGATGTTGGTTTTTACAGCTTTTTACTCACCAGAGTTGCCATTTATCTTTTATAGATCCCAGCAGCCAGGAGCACATATGAAATGCTACCATAGCACTGTGACTAATTGTCATCGCTTGCGTTGTTCCCTTGATGTCACTTGCGCCTGGTCCCACAGGACCTTGTGTTAACTGTAGTAGTTATACTTCTCTCTCTCTCTCTCTCTCTCTCTCTCTCTCTCTCTCTCTCTCTTTCTCTCTCTCTCTCTCTCTCTCTTTCTTTCTCTTTCTTTCTATTTCTTTCATACCATCTTACACAACAGTAACAGTGGCAGCAGCTACAGTATAAGCACAATTTCATTTAAGAGTTCTCTTATCAGTCCTTTGAAGTAGTAAGAGAAGCGGGTTCATACAGGGGGACAAAAGCACTGGGTCAAGTATTCATTGCATCAAAGTTAGTAGTTCAACCACAAAGTCAGTGTTCTGGCCTTGCCAAGATTCTTTTCCCAGAATCCCTTGCCATGTCTTTATGTTTGGCAACGTGCACATTTGCAAGAAGTCTAGGCGTTTTATTTTTCAGCCGTTAATAGCACCATCTCCAAAAGACGCCAGCCAAGGAAAGTGCTCCTTTTGGAATAACGCCCAAGTCTCCCATCGGAGCTATTCTGTTCTCTTAGGATGGAAACTTGTTTCTCACGCTTCCAGAGCCTCCAAAAATACAGGATTGGGAAACACCAAGGCTTATATAAAATATCTACAGTCAACATTTGCTTTGCTACATTTCTACCGCTCTTCATAGGTAGCCACATAAAATGCACACATGCATTTTCAGTTGACACTGTCCCTCTTGACAAAGTATGCCTTCATTAATATTTAATATGACACAAGATATGCATCCTTTAAACCTCATTAACATGAAGCATGATAAATACTTATCCGTAGCCTGCTTAATGAGTGGAATGCAAGCTCAGTGTCACCTCCAAGGCGTCTTCAAACACGACCTTAAATAAACATGAGTTCTCTTATTTGAATGCCCAAAACCATTCCCTGATACACACAGTAGCAGTCCCATCCTCCCTTAAGGATTCCACTCCCTCAGAGATGGAGAGCACACTAAGAAAAATGCCTGCCAAACAAAGGTGCGATTAGTGGCTTGCATTAATTATTCTATTATTTCTGTTAACAGCCTTTTTTTCTCTGGCTGACGCAAGTTGTAAATATAACTAGGGACTGTGTGTGTGTACAGAGGGAGTCCCAGCAAGAGTTCACATCTTTTAGAAAGCTGTTTTTGTTAAAGAGTCTCACAGCAAGTAGATAAACGTTCCCGCAATGTTGGAATTCAGAGCGACCTGCTAATAGCCCCAACTCAGTGGTCTCAATTTGTTTGCTTTAGACTCAATTAAACTCTTGCCTGTTCTCATCACTGTGTGGTTAATGACCGAATTTGCATGGCTGATTAATAGGTAAAAATGAAGTAGTGAAAAGTGGTTGGGAAAGAGGGACAGTGGAGGGAGGAGATTTTAGACAAAGCTCTATTATTTACTTGTCGCTCCAGGGGCCCCTGAATTTCATGAGCTGAAAGCCTCACCCTCCCACCAACCCCTGCTTTCTCCTCTCCTTTGACCATACTGATTATGCACAATCGATAATGTTTTTGTATTTTTGTCTTCTCTCTTGCCTCCTCTTGGGCCTCTAGGATGCTGCAGGCAAGGTGCTGGACCGCTGGACCATCATGTCCCGAGAAGAAGAGATCATCACCCTGCAGCAGTTCCTGCGCTTTGGTGAGACCAAGTCCATTGTGGAGCTAATGGCCATTCAGGAGAAGGAGGGTCAGGCAGTTACAGTTCCCTCTTCCAAGACAGACTCCGGGATTAGGACATTCATTGAGAGCAACAACCGGACCCGCAGCCCGGGGCTCCTGACACATCTGGAAAACAGTAGCCCATCTAGCATCCACCACTTTGAGAACATCCCCAACAGCCTAGCATTCTTGCTGCCCTTCCAGTACATCAACCCAGTCTCTGCCCCAATGCTGGGCTTACCACCCAATGGCCTGCCTATGGAGCAGTCTGCCCTCCGGCTCCGTGAGCCCAGCCTGCCCAACCAAGGTGAACAGGTGGACACCAGTGACTCTGAAGTGTCCCTTTCGCCCTTCCGCACAGGCCAGAGCCCCAGCCGTGGAGCCCTGGGAACCATGAACAACAACATTGAACCCAAGACAGAGCCCAGCAACCGGGCATCACCCATCTCGCCAACCCCTTCCACTCAGCAGGCTCAGCAACAGCAGCAACAGCAGACACAGCTCCAGCAGCATCAGCAACAGCAACAGCAACAGGGCCCTCAGCAGTCTCAGAATCAACCTCAACAACCCAACAGCCTGAGTGACCACCAGGTCCACCACCACTTTGTGAAGAATGAGCAGTCAAAGACCATTACCCACTCTTCTTTTTCCTCAAAGATGCATCGCATGCGCCGCATGGGGGCTACCTCACGCAAGGGCCGTGTGTGTTGCAACTCTTGTGGCAAGACCTTTTATGACAAAGGCACTCTGAAGATTCACTACAATGCTGTGCACCTGAAGATTAAACACCGCTGCACCATTGAGGGCTGCAACATGGTTTTCAGCTCATTGCGCAGCCGCAACCGCCACAGTGCCAACCCCAATCCACGGCTGCACATGCCCATGCTGCGCAACAACCGAGACAAGGACCTCATCCGTGCCAACTCAAACACCGGTACACCTGTCATCTCCAGCACCAAGAGTGGCTTCACTCTCACCAGCCCTGGAAGGCCGCCGCTGGGCTTCACTACTCCACCCCTTGACCCTATGCTTCAGTCACCCCTGCAAAGCCCACTGGTGTTTCCCTCTCTGAAGTCAGTGCAGCCAGTCCAGCCAGTGCCCCCATTCTACCGTACACTACTGTCCCCTGCAGACCTGGTCAGTCCTCCAGTGTCACTGCCCACCAGCCCCATCCTGCCCACTACAACCAACAGTACCACCTTGATGGACCAGCAGCAGCAGCTCCTGGCTGCTGCTGTGGCCTCCCACAATAACAACAATGTTCATATGTCAGAGGCTGGACCCATGTCCCACCGCTTGCCCACGCCTAGTGCCAATCAGGATCTCACCACTGGCACCAGTGACCCCACCCCGAAGAAGAAGCCTCGCAAATCTAGCATGCCAGTGAAGATTGAGAAGGAGGTGATTGATGTGGCTGATGAGTATGAGGACAAAGATGAGGATGAAGATGACATCCATCATCATCACCACCACCACCACCACCACCACCAATCATCTCTACTTCACAACAATGTCAAGATTAATGGAAATTGTAACAGCAACAATAACAATGGCAGTGGGAACCACAGTGGTGGTAGTGGGCAACAGTCCCCCTCCCAGGATGAGATGAGCCCCGGCCTGGCTCTGAGAGGCATGATGAGGCACAGCGAAGACGAGTGCCGGGAAGGGCCTGGTAATGAGAGCAGGGGTGGAAATGATCTTCGAGGCTCTGGCGAGCTCCGCTGCATGGACAGCTTCACCTCTGAGGACCAGGACCATGAGAGAGACTT
Source organism: Centroberyx gerrardi (assembly GCF_048128805.1). Taxonomy (NCBI): domain Eukaryota; kingdom Metazoa; phylum Chordata; class Actinopteri; order Beryciformes; family Berycidae; genus Centroberyx; species Centroberyx gerrardi. The sequence continues at coordinate 12,713,074 of NC_135999.1, read as the reverse complement.
TGAGAACGAGTCTGAAACCTCTGATTCCAAGATGTTCTACCGTGATGAGATGATGGAGGTGGAGGAACATCAAAAACACAGCAGGGGTGGAAGGGGTCTGGACAAGGAACAGGAGGAAGACATGGGTGAGGAGGCCCATTTGAGGAAGGAGATGGAGGATAAGAGCCATTCCTCACCCTCCCCTCACCAGCCCCCCATCAAGATCAAGGAAGAACTCAACGATCCCACCTACGACATGTTCTGCATGAGCCAATATGGCCTCTATAATGGAGGCATGGCAGCGGCCGCTGCCGCTGCTGCAAGCATGGCTGCTCTGCATGAGAGCTTCATCTCTTCCATGGGCTATGGTGCCAGCCCACCCAAGTTCCCCTCCTCACAATCACCAGAGGGAGATCTATGCTCAAGCCCCGACCCCAAGATCTGCTACGTGTGTAAGAAGAGCTTCAAGAGCTCCTATAGCGTGAAACTGCACTACAAGAATGTGCACCTCAAAGAGATGCATGTGTGCACTGTGGCTGGCTGCAACGCTGCTTTCCCCTCCCGACGGAGCCGAGACAGGTTAGTGCCAGTAGACACACATTCGAACATGCTCATGTAACTATTCTATTGTAATGTAATTGTATCAGTTACAGGTAGGTTCACTGGAAATGTTTCATTCAATCTTTACTCTTTAGTCAATCCTACCTATTGTAATTCAAATAATGGCCATATATAAATTTATAGAATGTATGTTTCCTATGTAATTTATATCAGTTTTATAATAGCCATGTGAAAGTAGTATAGAATAAGTCACTTGATATTTGCGTTTTTGTGAGAGGTATGATCTATTATTCTTCTTGATAAAACATGCTTTAACTGTGCAGTATTTCAATACCCGATCCCATTTACCTGGATAGGGTATCACTTAACATCTGTTGAGCTAATGGAATACTAAAATATAAATTCAGTGACATCTGCTCCTTGTCAAGTCAAAGTTCAGAAGAGTAGGGTGTCAGTATGAGAAACACATACACACACATACACAAGCACTTGGCCATCCCCATCAACCCTCCAGTTGCAGTGTGTTGTTTACCTGCCCTCACTACCTCACCTTGTCACAGGCAAGTGAAGGCGCATACATTAACATAGACAGCAGTCTGTCAAACCACTGCATTTATTAGCGCATCAGGAGGTGAGGATAGCCACGCTCACCTGGGCTTGTTAGCACATATCCGTCCCACACGCTCACTCCGCAGAATATGTACTGTAGCAGCACTAGCAGCAGGTTGACGCCATAACACATGCTGAAGGTACATAACATCACAAGTGTCCTGGGCTAGCATAGGTTCTCCAAGGGATTACAAACAGTTGTTTTTGCATTAGGGGAGGGATTTTTAATATCAAACTGGCCAAGGATCAAGAATTCTTAATGAGTTGGAATGCTCTTTCACTATCATTTATATATACACTACCAGTCAAAAGTTTGGGCGCATACATTTCTTTATTTTTACTATTTCCCACATTTTAGAATAATAGTAAAGACATCAAAACTATGATTTTATGCAGTGATTATGCAGTGACCAAAAAAGTGTTAAACAAATCAAAACTATCTTATATTTTAGATTCTTTAAAGTAGCCACCCTTTGCCTTGATGGAAAGGCAAAGGCTTTGGAAAGAAATTCACACATAGGCATCAACTTCACTATTTGTCTAAGAAACACATTTCAAGCATTTAAGCATAAGCCTTTAGATCAAAATGGCATTAAGATCATGAAAAACATAGTACATTCAGTCAGTGTCCAAACTTTTGACTGATAGTGTAGCTAGTAAATATATCCATTAGAATTAGTCATTGCTTTTAGAATAATTAAAAAGATATTCAAATAACAGCAGTGTGTAAGCGCATATTTCAGGCCTGGTGACACAGCAAAACATATTCCCCCGACTGTCATGTAAACAAGCATGGTCACTTGACTGAGTGATCCAGTCACTCAACACAGCAGGGACATGGCGTAAAATGGCCCTTGAAAGGAATTGTAAATCCCATCCCACCCCTCTAAAATACACAGCACTTCAAGTGTAACAAATGCATCTCTTTCGCTCGCTCTCTCTATCTATCTCTTTAGTAGAGCTCGGCTGCACTGTGTTCAAGCTGGGAGCAGAGACCCAGTAATGCATAGAAGGCTCACTCGTGCTACTCCTTAGGGGGAGTGGAGATGAGAAAAAACCTTTTTATCGTGTAACATCTGTGACAAGTGACACTTTCGTTTAAGCAAAGAGCAAGTTGCAACTTATGCTTCTCTTGTTTCCCTTACGTTCTTCCAATTTGCAAACAAAGCTTCTCAGAGGGAGCTTTTTTTTTTTCTCTGTGTTTTGTCTCACCCACACACTGGCTCAGCCCCCCCACCACCACTACCTCCCCCCGCCCACACCCGCTGTTCGCTCTCCACCCTAAGCCTTTTATTACATTCCTTGTTTCAGTGGCATCTGTTCCTACCACTGTTTGTTCATTAGCAGCATGTAAATAGAGCAGGTGACTCTGGGACTCTATCAGAATGGATGGGGGAGGGGAACAGGGGGAGGAGAAGAGGAGACGAGTTAGCGTTAGTGAAGGTGCAACCATGCTGCTCACCTGACGCAGCTGTGCCGACAGCAGCAGGATGACAGGAAGTGTTATTAAAGCATGCGTTGCCGCAGTGCAGCTTACTACCACCAATGTGTTTGTTAGCTCCCATCTCTTGACAAGGCTTTAGGGACGGAGACTGCCTGAGGCATGACAGGCCTGCTGTCTAACACACACATGCATGCACACTTATGCACACTCACTCGCACACACACATGCACACACACACACACACACACGGATACACACATTGGGATATGTACATTTAGATTACAGAGAATACTATTTGTTCTTGTGTACACCTTATCTCTTTGTAATTAGTCTCTTCACTGCTGTAAACGATTATTTGATACAAACAAGTGCTCTTCTTATCTGAGCTTTCAAATGGCAAGAGGAGATCTCCACAGTAAGTTTATGGGCAAAATTAGCATTACACAAATTCCGATGGTACTTAGGAGTTAGATTCAGTTACTTAAGAGCTTTTTAAACTCACCTTTCCTGAAACAAATTCACACAGGATAAATGGGCCACTGGCAATCAGCTGATATCGTGTTAAGGTGGCTGGTGTGAATTAGAAAGCCCGACCCCTACAACTGCCCTGTTTGTCTCTCCAATGATGCAATTTAGTAGTAGTTTGTTATCTTTTTTATAGGACTTGTATCACATTAGCGCTCCCCACTTGTACTAGTATCTCCTGCCATGGCCCCATGATGGCTTTCAAGGAAACTTTAACTCTAGCACTAAATGAGATGACGACAGGGAAAAAAATCAGCAGAAAATAATAATCATTTAAAAAAAAAAGATGTGGGAAAGGTCCATTTGTTTGGGTTTGGTATGCAAGAAAGAGGTGAGTTGAGCGCTTTATAAAGTTGCAGGGAGATGTAAGGTTCAAAGATGGGAGACCACATTGCACAGAGAGAGGCTCACACTTCAACATGAACTCAACCTGTGCTCGCTCACCTCCTGTGACAGCTTGGAATCGTCTCCCCTTGATGTGCGTGTGACAGTTTGACTGCATGATGAGAAACACCAGCATATAAATTCCACTCAAAAACATAAGTGTTAGAACATATGGGAGGGAGAGATAGCAGGGAGGGACAATTGCTGCTGTGAACATAATGCATCTTTGAGGTAGGGGTGTGCAGGTCTGGGTGAGCGAGGCCTAAGCACACACTATTGTTTCCATACTTTTTCTGTGGGGGATAAATTCCTGATAGCATATGGGACATATTACTCTGCCGCTCTTCTTTTGGTTCAAACGGGGAACAAAACGGCGGAGAGAGGGGCATAGCGGGGCTAAAGGAATTCTGGGGGTTTGAGACTATAGTCAATACTCAGGCCAAGCCCTCATCAAATCTGTCCCTGGATAATCCTATAATGACATAATGTATGTTTGAGTGTAATTGTAGTGGTAACATGGGGAAATAATTTGGTTGTTTTCATAAGAGCATTTTCTCTGATAGGATTATGCACTTGCAATTGCAAAACTACATGTACAAAGAATGTTAGGTAAAGGGTAGCAAATTGTATTATTAGATAAATCAAATTCTAATTTACTTTTTTTTTTTTTTTACAAGGTGCTAACTATTTAAGCTGGCAGAAAAATAATATGCAAAGATGAACCATCAATCCTTCAGAGATTTTCACTGGTTCAAATCTGACATAAAGAGTTTAAAATAAATAAATAAATAAATAAAATAAAATCAAAAATAAAAACCCCATAGGATTTTACCAAGAGGAAGGTGAACCACTAGCTGTATAGACAATCAGTTGGGACACCAGTTGTTTGTTACAGCTGAATAATATATGCTAAAACAGGGCTGAAATATGCAATCCTAACTGGCTTCTTCTTCTCACCACCTCCCAAAGTGCTGCTGACATGCAACAACAGGAAGTACCTCTGCATATCCGATCAGTCCATTGACTCAGTTGGGTGACACCCATAGGTGACACCCCAAAGGCACGTATAGGCGCACCATCGAATGCCAGCATCAAAAGCTCCCATATCAAAGTGAATGAGAGAAAGTAGGTGGGAACATTTGATCGTAGAGGGAAAACAACCAAGAGACAGTGACATTGTCGGAGTAGGACACATTTGTAAACATGCTGACACGGCAAAAAGCTCAGTATCAATAGTGTTGGGTCCAGTCTTGGATCTGGGCTCTTTTTATGTTAAAGAGACACACACATGCACACACAAACACACGTACAAACACACACATACACTCGCAGTCAGTAACACACAGGAAAGGATAATCTAATGTGTCCTTTAGTAAGCCTGTAGTGTGTGTGTGTGTGTGTGTGTGTGTGTGTGTGTGTGTGGTTGTACAGTGGGGTCTTTTCCCCTAGCCCCCTGGCCGCCTGCTGCACAGAGGTAAATGATTGCATATTTATTGTGGGGAGCGAGCAGCGTCGGCAGCAGCGTTGAAGAAGCTGCATGATTAACTACTAGAAAGGCGTGCGTGCCAGTAATCATCACCATTATTAGCCTCGTTAATCATATTTTTTAAATCACTGACACGGCTTGCCTTACTTACCTCTTTTATATCAGCCCGGCCTGTTTTTTTTTTTGTTTGTTTTTTTTTTACCCTCACTTCACCATTTTAACCTGCTCCTTCTATGTCGCCACCGCCAACCAGGTGTCCTCCCGCTCCCACATTCCCATGGTGCACTAGTGCGCAGCCCGTGGTGCCTGCATGGGCCACTGCAAGCGGAGAGAGTGAAGGTTAATTATGTCGGAGAGTCTCTTTCCTCCCCTCTCCTCCCTCTCTCCGTCTCCCTCCTTTTCCCTTGTTCCCCTCACGGCATGTGGGCCCGGCTCTGCTCCTTCACAATCAGCTCTCTGTTTGTCTCTTATAAACAAAGGGCACTCTGCTTATAGAGAGAATACGTTAGCAAAAGCCACTTATCCAAGTTCAAAATATCTACTGATTAGAAGTGTGAAACTTCATAATAGTGCATATTGTTTCTTTATCATTAACGGTCTCCTTGTGATGTATTTTGTTGAGAATAAAGAGAATTATTTTACTCTTAGATGAATAACATATAGAAGCCTACGGAAGTGTACTGTCATCAATAGTAAAATATAACACTGCAAGTAATTTCAAGTAATTACAAGTCATAACTTGTGCATGTTTAATTTGACATGTGATATCTGCCTGTGTGATATCTACACAGTCTCAGATCGTTATTTGAAGGTCCTCATCCAGGCTTTTTTTTTTTTTCAATAGACTGAAACAATGTAAAAGGAGGGAGAACAGTGACAGAGAATGATAAATGTTACTAAAACTCTTGTCCTCCCACTTCCACCCAAAACCTCATAACACACCCCAAATGACAGGAAAGACAAAGAACCACTGGTGTCAGTTTAATACCACTTGGCCTTCCCTCTCATTTACGCATTATGACTCATTTAGTCAACGCACACACACACACACACACACACACACACACAGGAAAAACAAGGGCAAGGGCCATCAGATGAGCCTAAAGATGATTAACGCCGGTTGGGACAGGCACACTCTCGCTCTACCTCCTCTGCACAGTCAAATACGGGCTCTCTGGAGGCCTCCCCCATCTTTTGGGCGAAGATGAGACTGTCAAATTGGTTTGCCAGCCACATTACTGGCCAACAGGGAGGTGGAGATGGAGGAAGGGGGAAACTAAGGAGTTGGGTTTGGGGGTGGAAAGATAGGGCGTACTGAAGTGAAGTGATGGAGGTAGAGGGATGGAGCGGGAAATGGGGCAGAAAATCTAAATCTGATAAATGAATGGATAAGTGCATTATGCCGACTGTGTGTGGATTCATCTGACTTATTTTGAGTGTAGGGAGGCATTGCAAACACAGGTGTTAAATAATAATGTTTATGCAAATGATCATAAAGCCAGCTCTTTATGCCCTCTCCAGCTCTTAGAATCAAATCACTTCCAGTTACAGTCATAAATTAATAATATTTTGTTTTTTTCCCCCCTTTCATTTGATGTTATTTGCATACGTCTTTAAAATGGATAAGAAGATCATAGTTGTAAATTGTGTGAATATTGTTCATTTAGATATGGTATTAATATTCTAACAATAGGGTGTGCATTTGAGTATTTTTAGATTTACTTGGGTACTGTAGCTGTAGCACAGGGTACTTACTGCATGGCATTTAGCATGTTTGACTTTAATATCTTAAGACCTGAGTTAGCCATGGCAACCTAGAGCTTATTAGCAGTGAGAAGGTGTTGTTTTAGAGATGGAGACATGTTGCAAAGGACCCGCCTACCTGAGCATCATCAACAGCATTCGAAACTTCGGGCTTAACTAAGCAAAACTTTGCCCCCTCTGTACAGCAAAGCCTATTGTTTGGCATCCCTACCAGTTAAATAAATGGAAAATTGTGCCCATTTCCCCTCATACAGATTATTGATTACAGCGTTCTGCAGACTGTCTAGAACAATTCTGGGCTCTCACAGCCAAGCATCCACACATGTATTTGACTAGACAGCGATACAGTACCACAGACATTGAATCACGACTCCCATATTTTAGCCATAAGCTAACACCATATGGGTGCAACTGTACTATCAAAGGATAAAAGAAGAACAAAGGATTTATATAGTCTTTTTGATCGAAGTCCCACTATATGGAAGTAGTATATTTTCTGTCTTTTACACACACACACATGTGCGTGCAAACACACACACACACACACACACACACACACACATGCAGTGACAGCCACGGCCAATCGATTTGCCACGCTCTCTCTCTCCTCAATGCTGACGATGCTCGAGTGGACGGGCTCCTGGTTGCCTGGTTCACAGAAAAGGGTCCCTCAAATGAATGTATTTTTACCTCTTGCAGGAGAATGTCGGATAGGGAAGTAAATAATTAAAGGAAAGGGACCCTTTTTGACTGCATCAACCCTGCCACTGCTGGTAAGCTCTACTATCCATTGTGACTCCATTTTTGCCCGTCCTGCCAAGGATGACCCTTTTCTTTTCAGTTTTGTTTTTTACACACATGTGCCCTCCCTGCATGGAAACCCCTCACATTAAAAGCACTGAGTGTTTGCATATTTTCTTATTTGATTTACGTCCTGACCTGAGATGAGAGGAGTGGGCCTTGTGTATGTCATATCTGACACCAGTCATTAGTTGCTAAAGTTTCCTTTCTGTGTTATGCAATTTTATTGTGACATGTGTGCCGTAGGTCCCCTTTTTCTTAGTCCGAGTTGGCAACTGTGAAATTGGAGTGAAAAAGCATTGAATTTGATTTGTCAAGCCCATTTCACCTTGCATCCTTTAGCATGGCTTTGTATGCTAACTGAAATCCTCACTAATCGTATCCTGGCTTTAGCATGGCACTTGTTACATACCTCTAGTTTCTTTCATCAGCTGTAGCACATTATGCGATACAGCTTGCCTTGTGTTTGGAAAAAAATGCCCATCTTTATTAAAGCCAGGGCTACAGAAAGACACGTTCATTGAGGTGCTCGATTAAGCCACCTCCAATAGGGAACGAATGCGATAATGCTGTCAGGGCCCGGTGCTAATATGCTATCCAGTTCCCCTCGATTATCACATTACCACAGCTCGAATCAATTGATAAACTCCCATTCAATATGGTGGAGTATTTAATTGAGTCAGAGTCTATTGGATTTGAGGGCTGTGCAGTGCAGACATGCTGACAGTGGTAAACACACTAGCTGGATGCTCTCTCTCTCTCTGTGCCATGTTAGTGCACTTTGCTGAGCAGAGCTGCAGGGTTGAGATCTCTCAGTGTGTGAGTCTTTCTGCGTAGTTCCTACTGATAACAATAATTACAGTTACAAACGGATCTTGGATAGTGGATCTTTACAGTTGTTTGAGAATTGAAATAGCCCGGTACCATTTCATATAAGTAAAATAACTATTGACAATGTGAAACATACTGGATTGTACAGACATATCAATTTAGAGACACAGTGGCTATTTTTCATTTGACAGGTAGTGTATATTCTTCACACATCGGCAACATTCTGATCTACAACTCTGATTCTTTCCCCATGTTAGGCACAGCTCCAACATCAACCTGCACCGCAAACTGCTGACCAAAGAGCTGGACGACATTGTCCTGGACCCCCAACTCACGCCACTGCCCAAGGACCTGCGAGCTGAGTTCCTGGCCAAGATCTACGCCGGGCACCACATGGGCCTGGACGCTATGGCCGGGGTGGGCATCGGAGGCGCCAGCCTGAGGACCACCGGGCTGAACCGCGATGCCTGTTCCCCCGCGAGCGAGTATCCCCACCACCCTCTCCACCAAGACCTCCAACACCCACACACCAACGGCTTCTACCGGGGCCAGCCAGACGACTACATGGTGCTGGACCTGAGCACCACATCCAGCGTTCAATCCAGCGGCAGTGTCCACTCCTCACACGAGTCAGATGAGGGCAGCGATGAGGGCATCCTGTTGGATGACCTGGAGGAGGAGGAGGGAGAAGAGGATGAGGAGGAGGGCAACAGCGAGGGGGAGGACTGCTCCCAGCGTGCCGAGCGGCAGGCTGAAGGGGGGCATCGGGATGAGACTGGAGAACTAAGAGGAGGAGAAGGACGAGGTGAGAGGTTGGAACCGTCCTCCTCGCCAATTCTCCTTTCGTCCACCGGGGGCAGTAACGGTGGCAACAGCGGGATCCTCTGCAACATCTGCCACAAAATGTACAGCAACAAAGGGACCCTGCGCGTGCACTACAAGACTGTGCACCTGCGCGAGATGCACAAGTGCAAAATCCCCGGTTGCAACATGGTGTTCAGCTCTGTGCGCAGCCGTAACCGACACTCTCAGAACCCCAACCTCCATAAAAACATGCCCTTCTCCACTATAATAGACTAAATAATGACTTACTACTCTACCCTCCTGTCGGTCTGCCCGCTCCTCCCCTCATCCTCACCCTAACCTCCTCCTCAGATCAGCTATTAACCCCACCCCTGGGCCATCAAATACAAGCTAAATGCCTGTATGCCTCCTGCCCATCCTCTGTAAGTCATTGTCCCACATTTCTATGTCCCCTCTATAAAATCCATTGACTTTAAACACAATTTATCATTGTGACTTTTGACCTTTCCTTCTTTGGAAGAATAGGATGACACACTTGAGCATGGAGTTTGCCAGAACAGCTCCGCCATTTTTCCATAAGCCCCTCCCTCTTTCCTTTCAAAACTTCTCCCCACTTTTGTTTTTATGTCCACCTCCAAAGAATCTATTCAAACTCTTATTTGTGACTTTGCCTGCAGAAATGATAGTATTGAAAAAATGAAAATCTTCTTGTTGTATTTGTGTAATGATAGCTTTTAAAGGAACCCCTTACAAGAGCATGACAGCTTCATTTGTAAATAATGTCCCAAGAGGCTTTTGGTGTAAAAGAGTTGTGTTGATGGTTGTTTGCTTCTTTTTTTCTCTCTCTTTATGGTTTTTATGTTACAGTCCAGTACAATACTTCCAGCTATAGGCAAGAAAGAGGTAGCATCTTACTAGCTTGACTCATTTATGTTAGCTTCAAAGACACATTTTAAACTGAGACCTAGGAAAAAAAGAATATCATGTGACTTGTTTTATCTACTTGTTAGATATTCAGAGGTTGCCGGCATGCTTTTTTAGGCTCCTACACTGATATCATTCTCTGTTCTTCTATTGATTTTTTTTTTTTTGTCTGTTATGTTTATTAGCTTTAGTATACCAATTCAGTTTTTGCACTTTGCATCTATACAAGGGGATGTGTAATATTATTATAATGAGGACTTTTGCAATGGTGAGTTTTGGTGTTGTTCGGGGTCATTGACGGCTACAGTGCCAAGGGAAATGACAGTACCTTCAATATCCTTGTGCCAGTTTCTTTTTGCACGTGCTCAGTTTTAAACACAACTTCACAATGGAAAACATCTAGCTTCCCTGAACGAAACCCAACATCTTCCCCCATCGCTCACAACTGTATTCAGAAAGTGTCTCCAAAGTATTTTGCTTCAAAACAGATCCAGTGCGTGACTGAATATAAACTGCTGTTTTACAAACGCAGAGGATTTAAGTATTGATGATTCTATCGCTTTTCCTCTTTTGTTTAAGGAGTAATTTGTGTATGGTTGCCAGTTATTATCACAATAATTAGTTCTGAGGTTTAGTAGGGTAATCTTTCTACTGCATGTAATTATTGTGACATGGTCACACAAGGTTATCAATGCAAGAGCTGATGCTTGTTCTCTAACAGAGTAAGAAATGGGCATCTTAAAGAAATGTGACTGTCCCATGGATTTGAAAAAAAGAGAGAAAATAGAGAGAAAAAAGCGAGAAAATAGTCCTTCAACTGTGACCAAAACAAAAGTGTTTGCTTAAGAAAAACTCTTTCAGTATGAAATTGTACTGTAATTATACCCCATTGGATTGATATGATGCACTTGAGTCTTAAATCTTTTGCTGTGATATTTTAGGTATCGGTTTCCATTGCTGAGTGTCAGCTACAAATGTGCTCTGTGAAAAATGTTGCCATTTTCCTGGCTGTTAGTTGCAGCCATTTTAAAAGTGTCCATAACTATCTTAAGGTACAAATATTTCCAGTAACTGGGCAAAGTAGCCAAGGGAAAGGGGTATTTATTGGTGGGTGATGTATCTTCATGGAGATGTTTTTGTCCAGTATGAGAATATCTTTTGTAAAAAGACAAAAAATAGAGATTGTTCCTCATTTTGACTTGTTTATCAATGTGTTAGCAATGCCATGTGTTACTATACAAAGAGAGCTTCTCTTACTTGACTGGTGCTACACACCGAGGGAAAAATATGCAGTGTTATGTGGTATGCTGTACAGTATTCACAACCGCTTACATCCATGACAGTGTTGAATTCCATTTGTTTCATTACTCAAGCCATTTTGCGATATGGACATGACCTACAGTATGCTGGTGCAACTCTGAAACATCTCATGTGTCTTTTGTAAGACTCCACCTAGACGGCACATGCAGTTTTCAATCCTCTCTTTTTGGAGATAAAGAAAGAGAGCGAGACAGAGAGCTGAGGCTGATGGAAAGGTTGCGGAGGTGGAAGGCTGACTAGGGAGGAAAGGATGACAGCAACGATCATTAAAAATGTGCTGCCTCTCCGTTACCTGGAGGCGTCCCTGCCATTCCAGCCTCATCTGTCTAATAACTCACTTGTCACTTCGTTGCGCTGCCAGACGCCAAGGTTGCTGACAAGACTGTGACACCGACAGAAAGAGAAAAGGAAGGAAACAGAGACAGAGTGTGTGCTTTAAACTGCTCCTCCCAACCCAGCCCTGCTCTACCTCTTTCAATTCAGCTCAATTCAATTCAGCTCAATTCAATACAGCTCAATACAGTTCAGTTCAGTTCAGTTCAGTTGGATTCAATTCCTTTTGCTCATTCTGTTTCTCTCTTTCTCCGTCTCTCACAGCTCAGTCATTTAAAAACCCCCTTCCCCGTTCCTTCAACCCGCCACTCACTTACCACCTCCACACCCCACAGCGCGGGTCCTACAGGGACACACACTAATAGTGTATGCTTAAGTTCACCGGACGGCCATGGCATAGGAAAAAGGGATGGGTAATTGCCTGTTTATCCCAAGTGAAGGGAAAATTGAGTACAGGAACCCCTGGCTTCTCCCAGGAGTGGGTTTCACTGAGGCGCTCGCTGCCTCATTCACTCATTCGATCCCCCCGGCCCTCGCTCTGGCTGAAATAAAAAAGTGCTACTCCAGGAACCCTGCTGACAGCTGTCTCTCTCACACACACACACATACAAACACATCGTCACACACACACACACACACACACATACATGCACACAGAGAAGACAGGCGCACACTCATATATACTTCCCACTTACAGGCCAGAAGGATGACAGCAACTAGATGACTTGTTAACCTCTGGTGATGGAGGAGACAGGGGCAGAGAAAAATAGCGAGTATTCTCACCACAGGAAATGAAATTCCCCATCTAGCATTAACATTATAGCCTCTGCCACGACAGAGTAGGCTAACATTTCATTAGGGAGAATGGTGTGAGCTAGCATTGAGTCGGACAGGAATGGAAAGTCCCAAGTTCTTTTTCTAAAAAAAATGTTCCAACTTGTCTAATAGCTAATGGTTTGAGTCATATTACTTAAAGAGGACAGTATTTAAAAACAAATGAGGAACGCTATTAGAAAGGCCAGCATGCACATGTTTTGATTCAACTCTCAGTATATAGATGCTGAGAATATTGAGGGCTGCATGTACCCAACATATCAAAAGCCATCTTAATAAATGTGCTTTGGCCAATAACCTCAGCTTCTACGCCCTACTTGATCTGATGAAAAATAAGTCTTCAGACTTGTTTTTCAGACTCTAACACATTCCTCATGTCCTGTCCAAAGTTGTCCATTTCTCAAGCAGCAGCTGCAACCCATGACCTCTCTATTCTATCTGTGCACTTGGGTGTGCCAGACAGAAAACTGAATAGCATAAAAGAGATTCCCTTACAACGCCTTTCTCTTACCTCCTACTGGCTCTCTCTCTCTCTCTCTCTTTCTCCCGCACAGCGCTGGTCATGCCAGCATAGCGCCAGAGCTCTGAGCTCTAAGAGGTTGTAAATAGAGCTGAGAAAACTGCCCCAACACGCAAAAGACTGTCCAGCATAGCCAGGGAGACAGAAGGAGAGAGGGAGAGAAAGAGATGGAGGAGAGGGATTGGGCTAAGAAAGTGATCTGGCTGGAGCCTTGCGGCACTCACTTAACAAGGCAGGGGAGAAAGAGAGGAACACAGGGAGAGAGGAGAGCAAGAGAGCAGCAGGGCCAGGACTCCCCAGGACTCGACGCCAGCTTCTTCTTGATTGCCTGCTGGAGAGCGATGGAGCCACCCCTCGCATTTCCACTCCTCTCCCCTACACTCTGCTCTCCTCTGAGAAATGACCACCAATTTTTTCCTCTCCTCCGAGAGAGCCCCCCGATCCAATCTTCCTCTTTTCCACTTCTCCAGCCACATGGGTCCAGGGGCTTTCTGCTGCCCGGTGACCAGGCTATTGGGACCATTACAGTCCGACCGGGTCCCCAGGAGCAAATCTCTCAGAGCTCCTCATTGGCCCGGCCAGCTGGAGTGAACCTTTAATATTTGATTAGAGCAGGGTCAAGCATCAGTTATTCAATAAATCTCCATAGCACACACAGAGAGAGAGAGAGAAAGGGACGGCGAAAGGTTGCAGCCGCTGACCTGTTAACCATTGTCCACTTTGTTCAAGTCACTAAGCGAGTGAGTACCGTAGGTGTAAGCAGAGAGGAGAGGAGGTGACACTGCATGCAAACTGTCTGGTTAAGGAAGCTCATGGAATAAAATGGGATTAAAATGTTTGGTGGAGCGCCATAAGAAAAATACAGAAAGGTGGGTTTGTATAGATGCTTCAGTCTTGTGTGATATGTTCCCAAAATCTTCTTTTTTACCCTCATAAATTTGAACTGGAAGCCGTGAAATGTCAATGATCCTGAAAAAAAAAAACATTACTGCAAAGTCAAATTGCTCAAAACTTAATGTTTTCCGTCATGCCAATCATATTTTATAGTCTTAAAGTATAAATAAGCTTGAAGACTTTGTGAATTTTAGATATTTCTTTTCACTTGTGTTTTTGTGTATCCAATGCATTTGTGTTTGTGTCATAATGCCTGTGTTACCACATTGACACTTGACAGCATAGCATGGCTACATAGTCGCACTGCAAAGAACAAACAGAGCAGAGGAGCTTGCATCACTTTGGTGTCAAAATGGTGATTTGGAAGCCTCATGAATACTGTATGTAACCTAAACAGGTGTTTCCCATTTGCAGACAGGAGGAGAAAATGGTCCTCTTTTTTTAAATGATTCTTTTTTCTTTTTTCTTTCTTTTTTGCTTTTCTTGTATTTGTTTCTGTATCATAACTGTCTATGGTTTTTGCATAAAATGCATAAGGGTTTTGGGATGTAAATGGAATTTTATTCATATTTTGTCCAAATACCTCTTGTAATTTGTATCAGAATTCTTGTACAATTTTTATATTAAAGATTTATCAGTCACTGGCAATTTGACATCACATTTTATTTCTCTGTGAGGGACAGGAGCTTTAAAATGCAACAAAAGTATGAACCTATTTTAGTGAAGTAGCATGAAATGACGCCATTATCTACAAAGTAGAGAATTTACTGAGAAGTACAGGGACAATGTGTCAATCAAGCCATTTTAACAAGACGCCGTGATTTCAGCAGGTTTTACTGGGCTCTTTTAATTAGCCTATGATAAAAATCACTGGGGAAAAGGCTATCTTGACCAATTAGTGGACGATTAGATTAATAGAGTTATTGAAAGATGTACTGGCATGAGGAGTAGGAGCTGCTGGTGTTAGCAAATTAGTGAGAGGGTCATTGAAGGAGGAAAACTATGAGGACATACCTTGCTGCTCATATGCTGGGATTTAATGAAAAGAGCTTTTAAAGGCACTGTAAATGATGATTTGTTCAGAAGATATACACAATATGTTCAAAAAAGGCCACAATTTTAAGTACAATATGCAACCTTAACATGCCATCGCTGATATTTATATTATAAATGCCCTGCAATTGCATCTCTGCTCCCAGAATAGAGCTTTTAACATCCCTACCATATGAAAGCTTTGCATTGAGAGATGCTCTTTCTGCAAACATTGAATCTTTTCATCGTTGACTCCACATAAAGCAATGAATGTAACATCAATGAATATTAACATCAGTCAAACAAAAATAGTTGAAAAACAACAACGGTGACATAAAAACATCCCAAAAATCAACGTCAATGGACAAATGAGGGATCGTTTTAAAAGAGCGACCTGTGCTGACATCATTTGCTGTGACTGGGGGTCACATTACAAATTGATATGAGCTCCAGCAGGGATGTCATGTTTGCTCTGGTAACCAACAGGAACATAATGCCTCCTCCCTCCCCTCTGTGAAAGTGAAGGAGTGACACAGGGCTTATTGACCTTGAATTAGACACCATTTCTCTTTGTCACACGCCAGTTGCTTTTCCCCCGTCATTGTAGATACCCCCCCACCCCCAACCCCCAACCCCCAACACACACACACACACACACACACACACACACACACACACACACACACTCTTCCACACCACATTTCAGAATAATAGAGCTGGATGGTATTGATTATATGGAGTGGTAGTAAGAGATATTCCCCCACTGCTCACAGATATTCTCTGCCACCCATTTCAAACACACACACACACGCACATACACACACACTCCCTTCCTTGGTGACAGCTGTCCGCCACTAGGCCGGCGTACCTGCTACATAGCTGAGCGTGTTCCTGACAGCGGCAGGCCATCGATTGGCCTGACAAACACACCGGCCCTGGGCTGACCTTTGAGAGGCAGCGCTCTCTGCTGCGGGAGAACGCAGACAGACAGGCAGACTAACAGACGGACAGGAAGACAGACAGACCAAACGATCAGGGTGCGCTTTGTTGTGTCTGAACTGGAAGGGTGCTGCCAGGGGGTGGAGGGTGCAGAGGTTGACAAGGCAAAGATGTCCGTCAGTCCATCTGACTGTCTGTCTGTGTGACCGCAGAGATTTCCTGGATTAGTAATTACTTTGCTGTCAGTCCATTTAACAGTCCGGGTCTTTGTGTCAATGATGGACTGGATCTTTCTTAATAGAGCTGAAACGTCAGGTTCCAGAAGTAAATCTCCCATTCATTTTCCCATAGGGAATTATATTATTAACCATAACATTTTAATGGTATAGGGTAAGGTAGACTTAACATGAGATATTAGACTGTTCATTCATTCGTGCATTGTTTTTACCCGGGATGGAGCCTATCCCAGCATACACTGGGGGAAGGCAGGGAAACACAACAGGCACAACAGTCACACCTATGGGAAATTTAGAGTCTCCAGTTCACCAGACTTGCATGCCTCTAGACTGTGGGAGGAAACCGGAGCAGCCAGAGGAAACCCACGCGAACACGAGGAGAACATGCAAACTCCACACAAGAAGAGGCTGGGGTGGGAATCAAACCCCGGACATGTTCTTGCTGTGAGGCTGATGGTTTCTACACTATGTACCTGTAGAAAACATCAGTCAATCTCATCTCAACTTCATTGTTAAGAAATTGTATTTTATTCCAGAGTTCCTTGTGAAATACTACACTACCTACATACACACTTTAGTGAGTTCCCACCAATCATAGAGGTCGCTGTTACCATGGAAACCCACTCCAAAGTTGCGCAAGGTTGGTAGCCAGACCAGAATGAAATAATGTTAGTCAGCTAGCACCTTGCATGTATCTCTGATTGGACATGATGTCTTTTTTTTTAGCATTCTATTCTATTCTATTCTATTCTATTCTATTCTATTCTATTCTATCATTGTTGAAAATGAGGGAAAGGGAATAAGTAGTTCATTCTCTCTTAAAAACATGTTCACAGTCTTGTAGCCTTGACTTTTTTTTTTCTTTTTTTTTCGTTTATTTTTTTTCCTGAATCTACTGTTATAAGCTTGTGATTCATCTCATATTGGGTTGGTTCAGTTAGAAAAAAGAACTCTTTGTATCAGGATTTTCTGAAATATCTATGGAGAAAATGAATGGGACTAATTTACTTCCAGAACCAAGGCGGGCATGTTTCAGCTCTATTAAATGATCTAAATGTAAATACATGTTACTGCATATTGGGTACAGCCAAACATGTTTTGTTGATTAACAGAATAAACTATGATTCACACGTACTTCTGACATGCGGGAAGCAAAGGCCAAGTTGAACACAGAATGTATAGAATTGGGCGAAAACTTGAATAGTTTCCCATAAAAGAACATTGTGGGGAGAAAAGTGAAACATGTTAATCCAGGTTAATTCTTTGTTTAAGGCACACACAGGTATGTGCACATCTACATAAACTATTTTCCCATGACCAGACCGGGGGTCAAATACTGTAGGTGAATTATGATCATTATAGGCTCAGTTCAGGTCTACCACCTAATCCCCGTACTTTATCAGTAGGTGTGATTTTTAACGTAAATGAGGGCTATCGAGGTGCGCGATTGACGGAGAGAGAAATTGCAAAAAAGGAAGAGAGGGAGAAAGAGAAAGGGGAAGGGTCTCCGACAAGAGCTGCCAGTTCAGCAGGGCTGTGTTTTCTAGAGGGCTCTTTAAAGAAGCACTTTATCAAGAGTGGCATGTGTGAGGGGGAAACATCTGCCACCGGGAGCCACGAAAGGCCAGACACGCAAATGTAGTGGCAAATGAGAAGATGGCTGCTATTTTAAAGTACTGAAAGAACTTGGATTTCTTAGTTGAGATAGCAATCAATTTACACTTTTTCCCCCCCCCCAGAGCTGTATGGTTAAATGTGGGAGGAAACCTAGTAGTGACATGCAGCTGAAATAAATGCAAAAGATGTAAGACGAGTGCTGGTTTTTCATGATAGACTTTGTTGTTTGAACCGGGCACCGAACACTTTCTGGTGAAATGTGAGTTGAGAAAAATTAGGAGTAAAAAAATTATAGCATCAGCTGGTATTTATCATCATTTTTCAAGTTAGTTTTAAGCAATATTTTACTTTTGGAGAACTTGAACATGAGAAGAACATGAGAAATCATTGAGGGAGGTGTGAAGGAGTGACCATGGTAATGTGAACCAGACAACATTGCGGTGTTCTGCTCTCAAGAGATATTTTTTTCCTGTGTGAAACTGTCGATGAAAACAGATAAAAAACTTGAGTGCTGGCCTTGACTCTAAGATGAGGACAGCTAATGCTGGAGGTTAACTGTTCATGAATCCATATGATTCTGCAGCACAAAAGCATCGCTTAAGTGAGATTTCTGAGTTTTGTTACTTAGAACTTTTGAAATGAATTGAAAAAGCTTTTTACATAGTTTTACACACACACACACACACACACACAATTCAGTCACCGCATTGCAAGCAGAAATCAATGTTCATTGAGGACTAATTGATTGTAATTGCACACTATAATTAGAGGGTAAATTACCAGAATTTGGAGGGAAAGATCAGAAAAGCTTTTATGTGTCACTGCTTCATCTCAGAGCTGCACCAATTCATCAGTAAATTTAATGTAACAATGAACAAAAAAATTTCCCTACTTTTTGAAAGGGTACACTACATAATTATATATATGGAGACAAGATGAGTGTGAGCAGAGGCAGTAATAAATCTTAGTCAGGTGCTGAGAAAATGTGATGGGGACTAAATAGACTGTTGACTCCTGATTCCTTATAAAAACTCATCTGTGGTAACATGAGCCTTGGCTAGGATGGACCGCGTCCACATATAAGACTTTTTACAGGGCCATATTGATTTGGTTCTACACCAGTGAGGCCTGCAATGCTGGCTAATGCTATTGACGAGCCATCAGTCTTGTCCAGAAGTGTGGAGGCATGCAGCTCTTTTTCTGAGACCAACCAAGGAAGGAGAGAGGAAGAGGAGAAAAGAAGGAGAGAGGAAAAAAAACATCAATGGACAGTGATGGAGAGTGGGGAGGAGGGCGAAGATGCAAGCGCAGCAGACATACTCAGACCCCTGTCCATGGTTTGGGAACACTAAATTAGAAAAAAGACAAAAGGGATGAGAGAGGGAGAAACTGTAAACAGCCGCATCGATCCAACTAGCGTTGGGCAAATCAAACCATTACAGCTGGAGTCTCATGCCCTGGAGTTGAGGGAGATAGTGTGAACATCTATACACTTCCCTAGTGGGGAGAAAAGTTTGCACCAGCACACACTGGACCTCTTTTAAAATTGTTGGACTCACTAACTCTTTAGTCTGCTCTCCTCTCTAAATCACAAGGTGGATGTGCTGCAGGACAGGAAGGGGTTAAATCAGGAGAGGGTGGAAGGGAGGATGAAAAAAGCCCTCTGGCAACCCAGGGACAGAGGGAACGCTGAACTCATCACAAACCCCTCTCCTGGCGTCCGCCAGCACGTAATGACCCCAACAAGACGGGAATCCCTTTTAATTAAAGTGAAGGGAGATCAGTTAAGCAGATGGTTGCCGACAAATATTAGGGGAAATAGAATGTTTAATGGTCTGTGCACTTATCGCAGGCTATTTTCCACACCCAGCCCCAAACTGATAAACAGGACAGGGCCTTGTTAATCAACCTTAGAACCTTTAAAGCCCGAGATAAGAGAATAATTCGGGATCTTTGTAAATTAGCTTGAGATGTGGCTAAGACTCTGGCCCCTCGCGTACTCAGGGCCAGACTGCCGGGGAGGGAGGAGAATTTCTATCAGTGTAATAGCCTTGGTGCCATGGTGAAGAAGTTTGGGGGGAAAAAAGTACTTTTTCCAGGGGATAAAGAGATATTTTTTCCAGCTTTTTCCTGAGTTTTTATTCCCCTTGTGGTTTGACCCTCTTGCCACCACCCTGCTGCGCTCTTATCAGTGACACAAGAGAGTCACCCGCCTCGGTGGAAATAATCTAAACAGAGAGGCGGGGAATCGGCAGCCCAAGCCAGTGGCCTGTGTGAGCAGGTTAACGGGCCCTCACCCCTTTAAGACAGGCACAGGTGGGGGTGGCCCGTGTTTATTTTGCAGATGATGGATTGAAGAGGAAGGGATTATCAAAAACGGCAGCAGCACAGGCCGCTGTGAGAAAACTACTAAGTACTATTTTGCTACAAAAAGCCTTAAAATAAACATAAAGTTTTACTTTAGCTTCAATTACATATAATTAAACGTGACTGAAAGCTCATTCAAGAAAATTTTGCTATTAAACTGTTATCTTAATTTCCTTGACCTTACATTGCAGGAATTTGGGTATATCATGGCAGCATAGATTGGCTGTTAGCTTCATAACAAAAAATATTAATTTTCCAGTCTAAAGCCATCAGATATTTCTTAAAAAAAAAAACCCTGTGACCCCATTTAATCTAAAATGTAGGTCTCAACGCAGAAAAATACTGTGCAGTATTATAATATTCCACATTACCTCATACTGCAATCTATTTATCCTGCTATGTTTCAAATTTATGAACAAATTTAATTCTCGCTCGCTTAATTGATTGATTGATTTATTAATTCACCCATCTTTTTGAGTATATGCATACTTGTATTTATGTTAGGATATTGGCAATGAGAATTTGACCTGATGTGGAAAAATGTACTCAACTAAAAGAAATATGGACAATTTGGACTCATAACTCCTCTTCTCAGTTTTCTAAAGAAGTCACTGATATTGTTTTTCAGCTATTCTTGCTTTGTTCATATTATCTGTTGTGGCCACAGTGATATAAACAATATAATAATAAAATGCAATAACCTGTAATGATCTTAGGTAATCAACATTCAACACAAGTTGTCCTCAGTGACTATAGATTTTTAAACTAAAACAAATTTTGCCAATTCAAAATTTTCCCCCTTGTATATTTTACCTTTCCTTAAAATGAAAAACACATTTGCTGAACTCAGCCCTACCTCTTCCCACAAGCTCCTTTTTTTCTGATCACGCAAAGCAGAACCATACTTCCTTCTACTGTACCCAGCGCTCGGAACATTTCTGTTTTACCGGTTAGCTTCGTTGTTGTTCTAAGCTTTTCTGTTGTTTCCTTCCTGGCCTTTTGGAAAAGGGACACCGGATTGAAGGTAATTACACTGAGAAATGCAGACATTTATCAGTGCTTGTGGTTTGGGACCTTAAATGGGCCTGCTGACGATTTTCCCTTAAAGTAGGCCACTGTGGAGCTGGCAGGTTCTGGTCGGAGCCCCAACGCTGGGCTTGAAGGCTCAGAGTGTTGCCATATGTTGGACCTCACTGGTGCCAGCAGCAAATGTGCTGAACAACGCGACTCAAACCATGAACTCCGTGCCTTGGCAGAGGGTGTGTACAGGGGCTACTTGCAGGAGTAGAGGAGTAAGCAGTTAAATAAAGACAGAGAAGAGACAGAAAAGTGTGTGTGTAGTTGTATGTACATAGGTGTGTGTACGCGTGTGTGCCCACAGTTCTGTCTACCTGTCTGTCTTGCTTCCCTCTATTTCTTCAGTAATACGTATGTAAGGCACGCACACATGCACACAAGCACACAAGCACACAAGCACACAAGCACACAAACACACACACACGCACACACACGCACACACACACACACACATATACACACACATATCAGTCTGAATATCCATGGAGAACATCCCGGATTGCAATGGGTCACACCTGGTTATGCTTCTTCCCTGTCTCCCCTCTCTCTCTATTCCCTGGTTCCCACACCGGCGGCATCTGGAACCTATTGGCGGCAGAGTCACACCGAGCCATAAAGCCCTCAAAGGCTCACAAACGCACTAGGGGTAGAACGTCAAACAATGTTGGCCCAACAAGCTGCCAACAGACACAATGCGTCTTGAACCTGAACAAACCCCACTGCTCATTTTTTATCCTCTCTGTCTCTCTGTGTGTCTCTCTCTCTCTCTCTCTATTTCTCTCCTTCTCTCCCACCTGGGAACAAGTCGAGGGAGAATTTTACATTTTTACCCCTAAATGGAATTGGTACTGACGCTGAGGGAGCTAAAGGGAGCTAAAGGCAGCTCAGGCGACTGAGACCGTGGAGAAACAGATACTGATGGAGCCAGAAACTCGCTGTCAGAACAGCCTGTAATAGAAACAGAAAGCTGCTGTACTCAAAACCTGCTGTATTTAAACACGGGCCGGCTGGATCTAAGTGAGGTTTTAATCAGGCGTCCTCGGCAGTCGGCGCCCTCTGCCCGCAGTGTCACCAAGGGGTTAATGACTTCTTATGCCACCCGATAGATAATGTGATCTGTTCTGGATGGGATCTCAGGAGCATGAGCGAGACCCATTGTCACACAGCCATCCTTTTAGACATGGGAGGAGGGGGAGCGGGGGCCGTTCTGTCACAGCCTTGTAATGCTCTTATCGATTCTCCATATCTGTTACGGAGGCTAGGAAGGGCGTCCCAAATTCGATATGCTTTTAATAGGGGCCAAGCACTCCTAACAAACACAGCGCCTATCAAAATGGAAAACTAACTGAAGAGATGACAGCGCACAGAACAAAGCCTTAGCAATTGAGCAATTAAATAAAACTGTATGAAAAAAGTATGTTACGTGTAGTTTGTCTGGCAAATCCCTCGCAAGCTTTATATCTTGCCTTTTTTCTTTTCTCCCAGCCATCTCTCCCCTTTTTGATTTCTGGGGCATAAAAAATTTTTTGGCCAGTGAGTAAGCGCACAAATCTGTGTTGGAGCTATGTCAAACCAGCATTTTATTGTTAACAAATGCTGCCTTTGATACTGGCTACAATAGGCGATACTTCAGTGTTTGTTTGTGCTGGAGGTGAAAATGAGTTGCTAACATTTGGAAGGAAAGGCTTGTGAAATATAACGCAGCAACAAGAAAATGGCACTCTTTAATGTCGTGCAGGAGCCGGCAATGTTTTTCCACTCATTAGAAGGACTTTGAAGTGGATGTCTGAAACCTTAGCTTGGGAAATCTGACAGAGACGAGATTGCGGTGCGTACTTTCTTCTCCAAGAACGCCGCGATTCAAGGTAACATATCCACATCCTATTAGTTTGTGGTATACTTACCAATTGGATGCAGGCAGACTGTGGTATTAGGCAGTAAAGAATTTGATCATGTTGCCCATAGTATAAAATACAGTAGGTCTACATAGGGAGATAAATACAGCTCTGTCAAATTTAATTTCACTTCACGACTACTACCACGACAGCATTATTAGAAGAAAGAGGGTGGATTTCATCTGAGGAGATACATGAGTGCATTGCTGGGCTCAAGTCCTAAGGACTCCAATGAGGGGTGGTGCAGAGTCGAGCCTCTTCACTGTCAGACCCCAGGGTGCTGTCTAAATTAACTGGGACGAGAGGATTGTTAGAGGGATGACCCTTTCCCTATTCACCCGGTTCCTTCTCCTCCTCCTCCTCCACACACACACACACACACACACAACCTTCATCACACATACACACTCTGAACGTCAACCACTAAGCCTCAATAAATCTGATAAGCCACCCCGGTGGCTTCTGTGGCCAATCGGCGTAGAGAACAACATGGCCGGTATCAGGCAGCTGCAAAGCCCTCGTCAAGCGGGACTTCAAAGTGCTCTGAAGGGGCCGTGCTCGCACCCCTGAAAGCTGGCCCGTCTCTCGGCTCTCCCTTACCCCACCCCAGCTCCTAGCCCCTACCCCCGTGCCTGGGTGATGTCATTATTGAAGTCTTTGGCGTGGTATCCGAGGAGTAAGTTACCATTGACAGGTTCAGAGCCTGGCTGGCTCACCCATGAGGATTCATGACTTTGAAGCTATTGGCCTTAAGCTGCGAATTATTCTTTTCAGGCTCTCTCTGCTCTACCTACGGCTTTAATCCACACCCTCCTTCTCCTCAATATACCAGAGCTCCACCAGACAGCACCCACTAGCCTGCACACACACACACACACGCACACACACACATATATATGTAGAGAGAGAGAGAGAGAAACAGGCCAAGAGAGCAAACACATGTTCACTCACTTTCCTAGATATCTAGATACACATGCTTTATTGAATGCCCCCTTTGCCCCCCTCCTCAGTACAGTAAAGTTAATAACAGCAGTCGGGTAGAGCAGTACCAGGCTCCAGCAGCACCAGCTAAGATACTCTCAGCCCCAGCCCATCCATTCCTCACTCCCTTCATCAGCACTTAGTGGACATCTGTGCAGTGCCAGCCCTCTCCATATGCCACGGCGGTCAGAAGACAAACGACCATGTCAGTGCAGTGGCACGCCTGTGTGTCTGATGCCACCCAGGGGCGCAGGGTGGGTGTGGTGAGGGACAGAGACAGTGAGAGGGCCTGGGCCAGTTTGGGACGGGGTGGGTTAGCGAAGCTGCCAGCACACAGAGAGAGGGGCAATAAGTTATCTAAACTGGAGACACGTGAGATGCAGGAAATGCAGTAATGGCTTATGAGGCTGAAAAGGCCTGTGTGGAAAACTAGGAAAACCAAACACCTCACAGACTGGTTCTGAGCACCAAAATAGCCTAAAAACCAGACATTTACAGGCTGAATATACTGTACATTTGACATTGGAGAGAAACAAAGCTTATTCTCTAACAATAAAGGGGAGCTGACAACATTAAGTGACACTTAGTAGCGTCTGGTATGACAGGTCATTTTTGCACGACATAATAGTCAGCATATTTTTACAAGAAATCAGCATATTGGTCTGAATGATTTCGCACTGCAAGAAATAATCCACGAGGTGTAAAAGGTGAATATAATGATTCAGGAAAACATAAGGTTAAACTTGTCATACTTGAAACCCGAGGCTGGAGAAGGGGTTTCAAGTGCAACGCTATGACTCACGTATCGCCCCACATGCTCCAAACGCACAAATCTGTGTCCAGTCCACGCTGAAGAGAGAAAGATGGGGGTGGGGGGGGAGGTGTGTGTGTGTGGGGGGGGGGAGATGAGAGATGAGAGAAGGTGTGTGTGGAAAAATAGGGGAGGAATAGCAGTATTCCCTGGGCAGCGGGCTCTGGCGAAGGAACTGAGAGGTGTTTTGGCTTGTGTTGCATTCGGGGAGAGAGCAGCGTCTCCCAGAAGGAGGCTATAAAAAGACAAAGGAGGCAGGAGGCCATGTGGAGAGACTGTTGAAAGGGAGCAAACACCCACTCCATAATCCTACCACTGCCACCATCACCAGCACTGGGGGGAGAGAAAGACACGCACACACATGCACTCAGATTCCGATCACATAAATGCTACACTAAATTGCTATCACAAACACAGGAGAGCACACACACACACACACACACACACACACACACACAGACACACACGCACACTCACACAGAACAAGTTCAAGTTCAGGTTTCCACTTTATTTGTCCCAACGGGCAATTGGTTTTGCAGCAAGTATTAAACACAACATTACATCAAAAACATGAGACTGACAGGCACAACAAACAACAGACAGTCAGTCGCCAATGCAAGGTGTCGACGCAGAGTTTCAGGCAGGCAGCATAAAACAAATGCTGTAGCATATTAGCACACAGTTGGAGCTGAACAGTCATTAGTGCCAGTTACTTATGTAAAAGATGAAAATAGAGATCAGCATCAGCTCTGAGGACCTCAATGGGGAACCTGAGACATGACTATACACCAAGGCACCAAGGTCTCAGAAGGCAACAAGGCTTACACGCACACACACGCACACACACACACACACGCACACACACACACACACACACGCACAAACGGAAACAAGCCCTTAGGCCTTAAGTCGTCACTGACAGTTCGACAGACACATGCACAAATATACAAAAACAAATAATCATCCATACAAAACACATGGTGGTTTCATAGAGGCGGTGCTGAACATGCTCTCCCCCTGCTTACCCCTGAATATCTGAACCATGAGGTAAAGTTGGCTGTCTTATGTGGACAACAGGCATAAAATGTAAGTCTGAATTCCTGACGCAATACAAATCAAAATCAAATGAATCCAGAGCCCCTCTCTGCTTCGTTTTACTCCTCCTGTCTTGGCCACCGTGGCCAACATGGTCAGTCAAAATATGGGAACCTGATTTGAGCGAAGGGGATGAGACATCTGAGAAAGAGAGAGGAGAAAAAGGACAAAGAAAAAAAAAATGACGTGCCACATCCAATACTGAATATTTACGTGTAAAATGTGCGCTGCAGCTCTTTCCCCTAACAGGTCCATGGGAATGTAATGCTCTGGCCCTCTGCCTGGGTAAATGTGTTCCCTATGTGTGGGCTCACTAGCCCTCCTTGTTGTCTCCACTAGAAAGGAGAGCAAATGGGCAAGGTGCAAGAGAAAGGTGCCTCTGGTTAAAGAGCTTTTTCTACTCTTACACATGTGGGGAGTGAGAGAGAAAGAGTGAGAAAGCGAGAGAGGCAGAGGTGGGGTGGGGCAAAACAGAAAAGCCATGGCTCTGTGGTTGAACCTGAGTGTGGGAGGTCCAGAAATCCCCCCCCCCCCCTCCCCCCCCCCCCCACCCCCCCTCCGCTGCTATTAAATGCCTTTGGAACATCCCGACTGGCTTTTAAACAGAGCTGCAGAGGGTAACCGGTGGATATGGAGGAAACTAAGCATGCCCAGAAGGGGGGGATGTTGTGAATCGCTGGGTGTCCATGACCTGGCACTGCTCTAGCCCTCCAGCTCATTGTTCTGGGCCCAAGAAATCCTTTATAAGCCCATTAGAGTGTGAATTTTACCAATCAAATTGGAGCGTCTAGTACTAACGAATGCTAGCATTGGTTTTTATTGGTGTTTAGGCCCTCCTGGTGCAGGCCTGATGGACTGTGTGGTCAGGCTGTTAGCCATTACATTGACAGGCATGCACACGTTCCTACATCTGGCCCTTCGCTGCACTAACACAGCAAGCCAATTACATGTTGTTGTTCTTTTTGACATATAATGTTTTCAGTAATCAGATAATTGCTCGACCCTCAAACTCCCCCCAAACCTTTTTTTTTCCGGTGTGCATGTGTGTGTTGCTGCTGAAATAATGTGGCAGGCAGCTTTCTTCTAGATGAATTTCAAAACTGCTTCATCAAAGCAGAAGAGGAAACATAGTTGGAGATTTGTGTGTGTGTGTGTGTGTGTGTGTGTGTGTGTGTGTGTGTGTGTGTGTGTGATTTGAGCTGCAGGTCTTTCAGGATACGAAACAAGACTTTGAGGATGTGTAAGGAGTACAAGTAAATTATGAGAGAGGAAAAAAAAATAATTACTTGATGTTGACTAGATGTGGAAACCCTCACTCAAAATTCTAAACTGTTCCAGTTTCAATCAAGTGTCCACACATGCAGAGAAGTTTCCCTGACACATGCTCTCCATGGCAAGAATGTGTCAGTTTCTAAATACTTGCATGTGAAAATGGCCACAAAGTATGCCGGATGTGTCAGAACCTTGATGAAGGGAGGAGATCTCCTGATTGAGTCATGTAGATGCATACTATCCCTCAAATCAACCAGCATGTGCTGATCTGCACTCATCGTGGAAATCTGGAGATTTCCAACACGCAGAACACCCAAATCTACAGCACACCACAATTTTGCCATTTAGCCCAAAATACTTCACACCCTCTTAAGGACATAAACATTATTCTTGGAAGACGTAAGTATTAACGAAATGTAATATCTAATGGTCGGGATGAAACCATAATCTGTCTTTAAAAACAAACCTTCTTTCTTCTCAGTTTTTTAACCTTGTGAAATACTGCGCATTTATGGGGAATATTCACAGAAACCTCAGGAATCTGACCTTCCACGATTAAGATATTTCCATAAAACTACATGCAGTCATGCCATCTCTGTATGGCACGCAGCTGCCATGCATTTTTAGAAAAAGAAATGTAGAGTAACCATTTGGAAATATGGAATTTTTATATAAAAAAATATATATATTTATAGAAATCCATGTATAGAGTCCTCCATATCTGAGAGTTCTTTAACCTTTCTGTATATAGACGTACCTCTCATCATGAGCAATTGCCATCTGCACATAGAGCTTCCCAGTGGCTAGGATAATTGTAGTGCTAATTGTAGTGTGGTGTCTGCTGGTTGCCAAGAATAGGCAGTGCCATGTGGCCTGGTGTCTTGGGGTTTGTTTCTGGCCTAGATAGCCTGATAGGGAAGATGGGAGGGCATTGTTCTCCCAGAATTGAATTAAACAGTAAACACTGTTTGTGTTTTTGTCGCAATTTCCTGTTTGTTAGTAGTCCCATTAGGGGTGCATCTAGTAGAGTGTTCTCTCTCTCACACACACCCTATCCCTCTTTGCCTCTCTCTCTCTCTATCTCACTCTCTTGCACTCTCTCTCTCTCACACACACACACAGGAAAGAAACACTGTCTATTTTATGCTCTACAGATGAAACGCATTAGCGAATGCATGGCAAGGGACACTGAGGGAGGGGCAAAAAAGCCCTCTTCAGTTCCAACGACATCAGCATTTTTTCGCAAATTTGCAATTAGTCTTAAGGGCCAGTGTAAATTAGGTCTCCTGACAAATGAGCTACCGGGACAGGACAAGAAGTTTCAATAAATCTGAGAGGCTGCTTAGGGCTGTGGCTTCCCAACAGGCAGAAGGGGGAGATCCATAGTGCAAGCCCAGAGAGGAGCACTCACCACAGGGATTCACTCGCCGGAGTTCCTGCCTCTCCAAGGGAGACCGCTCCATGGAAAAGAAAAAAAAAATTGGTGATGGTGATGGGAGAAGGGGGACGGGTCTCGAAAGCCCTAAGAAGGAGTTTCTGGTGTGGGAAAACTATCACAAGTCTCCGTGTCTACACTCATAACTTCATGGATGAGACCACTTTACGCCGAGACACCGAGGGTAAGAGTGCCGTCGTCCCATTCAGAGGAGTCTAGGGTTGCGTCTCATCAGTGTTTAAACACATTACAGCAGGGCCTGCGCTGTTGCTGATTTGATCTGCTGCCTCGGTGGAAAGACATAAAATATAAGGTTTTACTTTTTAAAGACTGTGCAGTTCTCTCTGCATGGTTATTGATGATGCATCAACTTACACATTTGGCCATTGCACGGGAGGGTTTCTGGACAAGTATGACAGTTAATGGAGTCGGCTGAGGAGGCCTGAGCAAGGATCAGGTTCAAATGGATTCCTGGTTACTGTCCATTTAATCCAATTGGACAAACTAACACGCCACAATAAAGTGCTGCTTAAGGTCGAGAAATGCGTTTAAAGGGGAGGCAAACTGATGACAAAGCGAGGGAATGTAGGATGGGACTGTGAATAGCATTAAAGCCCCATTTGTCTGCATTACCTGGATGGAGGGGAGTAGAAACTTCCACGAGAGGGAACAGTGATGGGAGAGAACAATAATGTGGTGGCAGGAGGGACTGCTTACTAGGTTACACGCAGATGTAGTCCAAGATTGAATTGCCAACAATTGGGATACTTGGAAAGTACAGATTGAGACATCTGCCTCATGTTACAGCGTGATGCATGCAGTATCACATTATATGATCATGTACTGGCTATTTGATCAGTTTCATGGTGCCGGCTTAGGAGCTGCAGCAGCGCTTCAAGCAGTGGAACTATTGAGCAACAATAGACTTATGGATTTGTCAAGTATTTCTAAAACAGCCATATCTAACACAGTTCTATGCTCAGAGCAGTCTATGACTCCTTAATAATATTCTCTCTGCAATTCAATTCAATTCAATTCAATTCAATTCCACTTTGTCATTCCACCTCACAAATGTACAGTGAAATGAAAAACTTTCTGTTGGAGTCATGCACACGGCAACAAGACAACATGGTGCAATTATGCAATAGTACATTGTCACATTCAAAGTAAAATCGAGATCAGTAACTGAGCAAAGGGAAGCAACAAAGGAGAAGGGCTGTGGAAAGAGAGGAAACACGGGGACAATATGGGGAATCAAAGACAAGTGTGTTCTCCCTCCCCAGAGAAAAGAGTCTGCAGCCCTGCGATTCTTGGCTGCTGTCGAGCCAGTTGTGTTCGGCAGACAATAAAGACTGACACAAAGTCAAGCTGATAATTAAATTACATGCGTTGTGGCAATCCTGAGATACACCAAATCATTAGCACATGTAGGAGGAGGAAGGAGGCGGTCGTGAGAGACAGGGTGAACGCTCACATCAAGCTTGAAGCACTCCACTTCTCTATCATATTCTATGTAATAAAGCTTAACGACAAGTAAAGCATTAATGATGGTGGTGTAAAGAGGAGAGGAAGGAGGTGATTCCGGTAAGCCTTGCCACTGATCCGCTGATTTTCTTCCTGGAGTTGGTCCCGCACATCATTTTCAGGAGGGAGAAATAAAAGAGGGAAGGGAGAACATCAAGACTTTTCCAGTTTGGCGTTTGCCCATCCATTATAACTATAAAGGCTTTCACACAATTCCTTTGATGCGCACCATTGATACGTGCTCCGGGGGCTTGTACTGCTTGCATGGGAACAGTCTATCTCTGTGACAGCTCACACACACTCACACACACTCACTCACACACACACACACACACACACACACACACACACACACAGTGAGTGAGGCAGCTGTTTAAAACCATTACGTCTTGTTTAGATGTGGAGATAGAAAAATGTTTCCAGATAGTAAATGTCTCCAGTGGATCTGTATGATGCCATGTCCCCTTAACTTACAAAAGACATTTAAATGCAACTAACAGTCCATTTCTGCAGCACATTAACCTGCAGTTTAGGGATGAAATCTCCCTCTATCTCCCTCTCTGGCTCGGGCCTCGCCAGTCCAGTCCCTGTCCTAATTGAGTCAGCTCTCCTCTGCTGCTTGGACCTTATCGTATCACGCTTTCTAATTGACCTGTGCAGCTTCATAAGACAATGCGCCAGGAGCTTGACAAAAGTTATTAATTTTCACTTTGTCCAAGGCTCTGTCCCAATTAGGTCCCCTGGCTGGGGCCGACGGGGCGGCTAACGTGATTACAGGACATGCTTATTAGTCTGCAGCAGCAGAGAGGAGCAGGAGGAAGACCCTAAATGAGAACACACAATCTACCGGGTGATTACTAGAAGTCAGCAGCACACTGGGACTATTCTATTCTATTCTATTCTATCCGTTCTCTCTCTTTCTCTCTCTCTCCGTCTTTCTGTCTCTGCCTTCCTCTCTCTCTCTCTCTCTCTCTCTCTCTCTCTGTCTCACACACACACACACCACAGATCTGACCACCAAATCAACAATCTATTAAGGAACTTGGGTGGTTTAAAACTTTTCGTCATAATCCAGATCATAACCTTAATTTACATCAGTGTTCTATAGTTTCGTCAATCCTCCATTATTTATAAAGATGTCAGGCGATGGTGGTTTTCACATATTGGACATTTACTGAAATCCATATTCCTGAATATACTGCACCTTTCCTAAAGCACATGACTGTAACCATGAAGTAGCCAGCAGTAAAGCAGTAGCCGGAGAGAGGCTGAGGGTTGGTTAAGGAGAGCCATGCTCAGTGGAAGTTCACCAGATGCCAGGAGCAATGGCATCACTCCAGTCCTGACTCGCAGCCCACTGACTCTGAACTAGGAATTGAGTGAAGACAGGCTTTAAGGGAACCAATTGGGCCCAATTAAGTATAATTGCCCCAAGTCCATCACACTTTGGTTTGAAGCTTCAACCCTGGGTTTCTCCACCTTTTTCACTGGATCCTTCCATCCTTGGGTTGGTTTGACCACAGTGAGAGTCACAAAAGTAAACAAAATAAGGTACCAAAGAGTAGCAGTAGCACCAGTGTAGAAATGTTCCAAGCCTACATACATTCATGCAAAATGAAGTAGCTCCTCTAAGGTTATATTTAATAAATATTAAATAAAATGGTGCTGCACTGTAAATGTACTAGATGCAGTTTTTCAGTCATGTATGGCACGTATTCCATCATTAGAGCATGATAAGGAAACACATTTTCAACATCAAGGATCGGAGCCAATTTTGGTTCCTCAAACTTCCTAAAAAGTAGCTGATGATACTTCCAAAGCAAGCCACAACAGCAGCGTGTATTTTGAGCCCCCTTTCAAGTTTAGTTACAGTGCTGTCATGTTCAATCAAACAATGTTCCAAGGATTAAGACGAGAGAGATTTGAAGCCAGCTTGTTGAAAAGGGGGAAAAAAAGAGTGATTCCTTAGATGGCGATTTCAATAGCCCTGAGTGCAAAATTACTACCGCACTACTATGCCCTCGAGGTCCGTTTTAATGACAGCTCACAGAGATTGGCTTCACCCACCACGATTAAGGTTACTCCTCACGATCAGAGGCAGAGCAATACAAACAGTTAGTCCAGGAAAAACAAGTGAGAGATTTGACACAAAGACACCTGCCCACTCAGCAACTCCTTGTATAGTTTCAGCCATGGGCTCTCGCCCGTAGCTACCCGGCTAACAAGTCTAAAGTCCTGTGGATGATAGGAGAGTGACAGCGGCCTGGCAAGCTACCTCTCTCTGATTAATATTTCATTGTGGAACTTTGGCCCTAAGATGTATCATACTTGTCTGAGTCTTAGATGACTTAGTGCTGAGACTACAAAACTTGGGACTTCAACACTATTTAAAATCTGACTCCAGCAACTTTTTTGTCAGCATGTGTCAGATGTTTTTACTGACAAAGAGCAGTTGCTTTTTTTTTTTTTTTTTGCTGCAGTTTTGTCACTAGAATTTCAACACTATGGTAACTCTGATTTATTTCTTATATGTTTGAATTGCCTCTTTTAAATGCAAATTAATAAAATTGATAAAAACATTTAACATTATTGGCTATTTAAGTTAATGTTTTTACTGCCACTTGACTGCCAGAATGAAATGCCAAGAATAGAACATCCAAATGTTTTTTAAATGTAGATCCATTTTTTATGGCTTGTATCTGACAAACATGTTAACAAAAACAGCTGAACAACACAACAGTTTCAGAGATAGAAATTACAACTGTATACAGTTGGAATTTTGTGTGGAAATCTATGTTTTCTTTGTAGATTTTGGATCCATGATTGCAGGACCCAGCCAATTAAAGTCACATTCTGTCCTTTGCTCATCCATCATTGGTGGTTTACTGGCAGAACTCTGGGGGTAAATATTTCTCTTATCAGATTTTCCTGGCATGCGTGCCTGGTATATAGCGCAATTTATCATATCCACTTACAGTACAACATAATGAGGCATAATAAACAGGGCGAACCTTCATTTGATTATTTTCATTTTGTGGAAAAATACATTTCTGAGGGTTTGAAAAAATGTCCTGTTAGGGGACCCGGTGGTGAGTGGTGTGTCTCTGTTTAGTGTCCTGGTCTGGCTCATATGAAATATGATTAAATGAGTGTGAAATCAAAAGAACTGACCCATTCCTGGGTTCTGCTCTGTGTATGCCATCACCTGGTGGTCTCTCACTCTCTTCCTCCCTCTCTCACTCTCCCTCTCGCTCTCTCTCTCTCTCTCTCTCCCTTTCGCACTCCCTCTCTCTCTCTCTCTCTCGTTCTGAAACATGGGACAAATCTTGGTGATGTGTCAAGCAATTTTTCCAAATGGTTTATTAAAATATTTACCCATGCTGCTCTGTCGCTTGCAGAAAACGAGAAGACACGGACCCACAATCAATAAGCAGCAAAGGCAAAGTCCAATTATGTGAAAGTGTAAATTATAGATTTGGTGTGATGCCAAGGACATGGACACTCTCCTGCTCTCTTGCTTACAGTCTCTCTCTCTTTCTTTCTCTCTCTTTCTCTCTCTCTGTTTCACACACACACACACACAGAAGCGGCCAAGAAGGAAATATGAAATTCTAATGTTTTGAGCCACAAGCTATTTCAAGTGCAGTGTGACTACATACATGTGAGACCATATTCAAATTTGGACTCTTCAGCATCGGGGTGCACATTTTTGCTGAGGGTTTATGAAAAATGCATCTATTAATTCATTATTTCGATTGAACCTGTATTATAAAACAGACCCAACACTGTAACACAACAGTGATTCTGTCTGCCTTGAGTTTCTATTTCCATAATTTAATTGAGGTCAAAAAAGCAGCTTTGAAGAAAGTCAAAAGTTATGGGGCACAAGCTCGGCCATATGTTTGCATTGACCTTTAATTTTGTGAAATGTGTGTTACACAATCCTCAGCTTCCATGGGTCAACCTCAGTGATTATTCACAGCAAAAAACTAGCAGCTGTTGACTCTGACAGCCACATTCCTCTCTAGCCTCCTGCGTTTCAATTTGTCTTACAGCAAAAAGCCCTTCCGTTTTTAAATACCAAGCAGGGCTTTTTCCCACACAGGTCCTGCCGAGGTGAAGAATCCCACTCCTGCCACCACAACAGCAGATACGCCAGGGTCTTCTGAGAGGTTAAAACATTCTGCCGATGTTGGAGGAGGAGAGATGAAGAGAAGGGGGAGGGAGGAGAAGAGGGTCTCTCTGACAGTCAGAAAACAGTCCCTCACAGCGTTCGCCCCAGCCTCTGCTGCAAAAACAACACTCGAATTCCTAACAGCGAGTGCCAGGTGGTCACAAGATGAATTCATCAGGGCAATGCATAACGCAAAAGGCAGAGATTATCACATCGCTGCAGCCCTAGGGCCATGGCAGCGCGGGCTGATTGGAGACATGGAAGGAGGCCCAGGAGAGGCGCTGGTCTTCCCTCTGGCCAGCGGAGAGGTGTCGGTCCACTCCTGGGAGAGATGGAGGAGGAAGGGAGAGAGAAGGAAGGGGGTGGGTGGTTCAGAGTGATGGTTCACCTCGCTACAGGCAGCCCTCCCATCGGGGCAGGAGCAGGCTAGGAGAGGCCTGAAGGCCACACACACTCACACACACACACACACACACACACACACACACACACACACACACACACACACACACACACACAGAAATACACACTCACATACTGCTTTTCAAAAGACACAAACACACAGCAGTCTTTTCTACTCCCAGATCCTTGGCAACATTCTTTCTTGTCATGGGACTAGCAGTCCCAACAAGATAAGGGTTAATATCAAACAAAAGTGCTCGTAAGCTTTGCCACTGTAACCCTGCATTGTTTAATAGTTAAGTCTGTGTTGCTGTGCTGGTGAGCCTGTGTGTGTGTGTGTGTGTGTGTGCGTGTATTTCAAAGGAGATGGAAATCAGGAATCATCCATGCTGTCCAACAAAACAATAGAGGGCTCTCAAATAAAGTTACAGTCAATAACAGACGCTACTGTCATTCAAGAGCTCCTCATAATAGTCTAATAGGTGTATGAAAAACCTACAGTAAGTGGAATCAATTGTGAATATTTGTATAAACTGTGTCAGGGAGAGGGTAATATATTCACTGATCTGCAAGAGAGAAGCTTTATGCACAAGGAATCAACAAACTGCTTCACGGTTTATGTCAGTTGTTATAATTACAAGATACTCAGCTGCAGTGGGCATTTTACAGAGAAGCAGGTTAATTTGAGTGAACATTCCTCCAATTTAGTATGACCTGTAATATGCCAGGTCAACGTTTAATTGTCTCTCAGTATTGCATTGCCTTGTTTGGTGAATGAATGCAAGCCAGCAGACACAAGTACAGTATCTCAGACTAACTCAGCAGCAATTATTAAGTGACTGAAAGGAGCAGCTCATTTCTATACAACACTGTGGGAGCAATAATGTGAAAACTGCATAATGCATAAGCATTACACTTATTACACAGGTCAAACTGCCCCTCTATTTGATTACACTCAGTGACAAGAGTCCCTTATTGAGTATCATCAAGCTCTTAACTAACCTGCAGACGGCAGTGCAGTGCTCCAACTTGACTATATGAACTGAATGGAAAATGGATATTAAATTCATCAGTGCTTTCACAACAACAGTTTCCTTTTAAAACAAACCACTGGACAAAATGAGATAAAATATCTACATGTCAAAAAGAATGTAAAATTAAAAGAAAAAATGATTGTAAAAATTCACCTGAAGCATGAAAATATGCACACAAAAAAACAACAAAAAAAACCTAATTGTTTCACCTGGTTAATGTAGTGGAAGTAT
This sequence comes from Centroberyx gerrardi, assembly GCF_048128805.1. Classification (NCBI taxonomy): domain Eukaryota; kingdom Metazoa; phylum Chordata; class Actinopteri; order Beryciformes; family Berycidae; genus Centroberyx; species Centroberyx gerrardi. Next base: position 12,676,939 of record NC_135999.1, on the reverse strand, counting down.
CTCTAGCAGTGCTCTAGTTGTTGAGTAAACAAGTTAGTTGTGTCAGCTTTTATTTGTGATATATCACACTCAAATTATGCTATTTTTTCAATTGTTTAAACAATTCTTTCAAAAAAGTGTGCCCTAAGTCAATTGAAATTAAAATGAAGGTATTTCATAATGTGTTATTCATCTTCATACCTCAAGTAATTCAGTTAGTTCTTCCTTCTTTAGTTCAGTATATCATGCATGCTTTTGTTTTCTTTCTTTCTTTCTTTCTTTCTTTCTTTCTTTCTTTCTTTCTTTCTTTCTTTCTTTTAATTATTGAACATTTATAATGTCAAAAACAGTGATTGTAAATTCAAAGTGAAATTAGATGACTAAACTGCATTAGATGACTTGTTTTTTTGGGGTTTTTTTTTTCAGTGTTGCTATTTGATTGCTGAAACACCACAACAGTATCAATGTCAAAAAATTACAAATACTCTTTTTCCATATCTTTGCCTTATCATGTTTCCCAAATAATATACGGAGAATTGCAAAATACATACAGTTGCCTTACAGTATAAAACAGGCTTATTTTGCACCAACTGAATACAAATACATAGATATGACACAGGGCCTCATTATAAAAATTTGCATACATTAAACAACAGAAAGCTGTACACCAAAAGTTGGAAACATGCGTATGTTGTAGGTTTATTCTAAAATGTATAAAGCACTGCTTACATCACTGTGGTATTTCAAAACATGGTGGATTTGTGTACATGTGGATGAGCTTAAAATCCACATCCCATCAACTCTCACAACTTCCCATGAATTGCTGTTGAAATACATTAGCATTTCTTATTCAACTTATTCAGGAAACTCAGATCATCGCAGCTTTGTCAACAGTGAAGTTCATTTTTGTGGATGAGGTTAACTATCAGTCCAGAAAAAAAGAGGATATTATTTTGTGTCTTTTAGTTGTTATACATATGAAATAAAATTTGTCACAGGGTAAGAAAAGTTCAGAAGTATGCACATCATCAAGGGCCAGGAAATTCATAAAACCTCTGGATGCACTTTCTCAGTCTGCCACTAATTGTCTTCCAACGGTGCCAAAGCATCGTGAAGATGAACATAACACACCGCAATGACAGCAGCTTCAGTGCTGACACAGGGTGTGTTTCACTGTGGTGAAGTAGAATTTCTGTTATATTTTCTACAGTTGCTAATGGACGTTTTGGGGAACAACACTGGAGCTAAATATCATCTCATAGCTATTGTGACACTTGGGTTTTATAAGGCAACAGGCCAGATATATAAAATATTTTCTCATTCATTTTTCCATTTGAATTTATAAACAGATCAAAAATCACAAGATATATAGAAGCATGGCACATTGAACTGCTATATAACATGTATTTCCAATTCTAAATGTTATGACAAAATTGTGTTTTAGCATGCCATAATGACCACTCCAATAGGCCAATTATAAAAAGGGCTATTATGGAAGCAATAGCCCTATTTAAAGTAAAAGACCAATTGCATGACCTACATTTCTTTTTACATTAACCTAGCTTTGTCATTTGCCATCGACAAAATCCCACCACCATGTCCCCTGCATGCACATGGTGACAATGCACAGCGGTACACACATTCATATGTCAAGTTTGCCTCTTATAAATCCCAAACTTTTCATGTAGAAATGTGTACATCTTTTTATGTGCATATGAAATGTTTTATACAAGCCCCTGTTGGATGGAGGGGAAGAATAAAAAAATAATTCTAACGCAAGCACATTCACCTTCTTAATGCAACGATCACATCCAGCAGCAATTCGTACGGCTCTGCCATTTCCACCCAGTGTTGTTCACTTTTCTGTCAGTGTTTCTTTCTCTTTACTTATTCTACATAAATTATTGACTGGCTAATTTGGTCTGCTGGCCCTGTGAGACACTGCAGCATCGGCATGACAGCTTTATCTATTAGACTGAGCCCAATGACAGCCTTGTTCCGGCTGTGTGTGTGTGTGTGTGTGTGTGTGTGTGTGTGCGCATGTGTTCGTCCGCGCGTGTTTGTACGTGTGTGTACGTGTGTTCTGAGCCGGTGTGTGACTGTTCATGCATTTGCGTGTGTGTGTGTAAGTGTGTCTGTGTATGTCAGTGTCGGTGTCAGTGTGCAAAGCGGGGTGTGGGGTGGGCTGTGGGCTTGGGGGGGGGTCAGACTCATTCTCAGTTGCATTAGCACAGGAGCAGGACTGGGACACATCAACATCTTAATCAATACGCGAGAGTCAATTACTGAGGAAGCGCGTGCTTAAGCAAGATCTGATTATTGGGTTCATGTTCAGTCCACCAAATGGACCGAATCAATGCGATGCGATATGTGCTATATATCTCCCCCCCCCCCCCTCCTCCCGCCCCCTCCCGCCGCCTCCTGTCACCTCACCCCACGCTCCCTCCCCGCCCCCGCTGTCCCCCGCCCTCTCACATTCCTGATGGACACTTGAGGAAAAGGAAGCGAGGCTGATCAAAGTGACAAAGAGGGGCAGGATTTATGCTCCGGCGCGGCAACTAACAGGACCGCGCTGAACCTGTCCAGACGGTGCAAGCGTATTAAGATGAAAAGGCTGGAGGAAATTTGAAGCTCTCAATGAACCTTTAAATAAGTCATATTTGGGGCAAGATTCATGAAGCTATAAGAGAGTAAAAAAAAGGCAGTGAATTTCATGTTAGAGGATTTCTGAATATCCTTTTAGTTCTGCTAAGCTGGACTCTGTGTATTGGAGAGTAGATGCACATTATATCGAATCTGAATTTTCCCCATTCAGAAGCTGACTTTGATAAGGCCTTTTTTTTTTGCTTGTGGGGATACGGCGCACAGCTAATCACACATTGTGTCTCTTGTTTCATCTGTGCATTTGGATTTGTCTGTCTCTGATGCTCGCTGCTGATTTTCGGGAGCGCGACGGGTACTGTTGTTTTTCATCATGTCATCCCGCAGCTCTGTAATGATATCTAGCATTCTGCACCTCTTCTCCACCACCCAGCTCAATAACGAGTGAAACGCTGCGCGCCGAAACCTGCCTTTCGCTGTAGTATTTTCAGGGGCTTTGTCTTTGTGTTTTAGATATCAGTGGTTTTTTTTTTTTAGTGTTTTTTTTTTTTTTTCAACATTTGGCTGTCATATTTGCTTTCATTGAGGATTCCGTTTGGTGTGCTGCTGCTGTCTATAACCCGTCAACTTATCAAGATGGATCACGCAGTGGGCTACCGTGCTTCCTCACAGAGAAACCTCGCCACACCTTGGGCCCCACCTCGGCCCGGAAGCTCACCTCGCTGTCGGACCACTTCTTTATTTACCTGACTGAAAAATTACACCTCGAACACAGAGGACACAACAAAGGAGAGAGGGAGGAAAGAGAAGGCGATGAGTAGCAGGGTGGTAGGGAGAGGACCAACAAGGCAAGAAATCAATAGCCCAGAGATTTTTAACTAAGGGTTTTTTTTTTCTCTCACTCTCTGTCTTTTTTTATCTCGTAAGCTGCCAAACATCACCAGTGAAACTTGCACGAGGCAGTCGTTGCCAGAGGGTGAATCATAGCAATATTGATTTGATTATGTAAAAGCTCGGTGGAACCTCAAGCCAGATGCAGAAATAACTCCTCACCTAGGTCCTGCGGGAGAGCACACACACTGGTTTGGAGGAGAAAGAGAGAGAGAGGGAGAGAGAGAGAGAGAGAGAGAGAAAGAGACATAGAGAGAGAGAGAGAGAGAGGAGAATGAGAAAAGGAAAAAAAATCTCTATATTGTCCAGGATAAAAGCATTATTACTTCCCTCACAGCAAAAGTACATTTTCCTCTTTTCCAAATACCTTTCCTTTTGTGGCCTCCTGCCTCCCTTTCTGCAGGCCTTGCTGGGTGGTAATTAACACTGCTCTACTGTACTGAATTAGGAGCTGACTGTTATGAGCTCTGGAGGAGAATAGGCAGCTACCTAGGAGCCCGCTCCCCTGCCTGGTCTTGTGTGTGTCTGTGTGTGCTTGTGTGTTTGTGTGTGTGTGTGTGTGTGTGTGTGTTTCCAGACAGCACCACAGACGATAGAAAAGGAGGAGGAAGAAAGGCACGGTGTGCTCGGATTCTGATCTATGGCACCCTCTTCTGGACCCACTATCTCCGACTATCCTCTCCACAAAGGGCAGAGGAAAGGCTGAGGACGCTGCTTCGCTTTGCTTCGCTTCACTTATTCACTGAGAAATGAGGATTCTTATAATAGGATTAAAAAACCCCATTGTTAAATTAAAAAAAAAGATCCGAAATGTTCTATAAAATGTTCAAACCTAAAGCACAGATCATTATCATACATCTTATATACTGTACATCTTATAATATAATATAATCTACCGTATGATCTTACCGTATAACCTTAAAAGATATTGTAATCATAACTAATGCAATTAGTTAATTTGCTGTAAGAAATAAAGACGTGGCATTTAAATAATGCACAGCTTTACAACTTGTAGCAATCACATTCTATTATAAAAGCAAAAAAAAATTAAAAAAATGGTTTTTAAAAGATAGTTGTGAAACTAGCCTAAGAAAGATTTAGCTGGAGTCTCCCATGTAGGATTTGACCACTAATCACCTTGCTGGAGCATGCAAAGCCAGGTCAGACTAAAAGCGCTCCTGGGCAGGCACTAATTGGGCCACCTTTTTTACAGTGCATTATGGGAGCCGCTGATCCAGGGGTCTGTCTTTAACTGCCCTTAATTATGATTCCACCTCACTGAGCCTCCACCCCATCAAATGACTGGAACATTCTGGTCAGCTCTCATTATTGGCCTGGGCTGGTATCTCATGTAAAATACTAATCAGATCACATGAGTGGTGGGAGTGTCTTCAGCGGGAGATGGGGTTTCACAGACTCTATCTGAGCGTGTGATTAGGTGGGTATAAAATGGCCCAGAATAACAGATCTCATTAGACTGGACTGTATGCCTACTCTCTCTTTTTTCCTTCCTGGGTATTTTACTCCTCTGGACTTCCTGGGAATGTTTAAAAGGCATCTGTGCTTGTTGGTACAGTAATGTAAAGCAGATAGACTTTAAATGTTACTGTGCCGCTCGCTCCTCTGGTCTCTCTGCGTGGCACAGCCAGGCACAGACTCAGAAGATGTGCTGTTGCTTCTATTGTTAGAGAATAAGCTCATAGTTGTGTGTTTACCTGTCAGTAGTCAATCTAATGTATTTGGGATATAAAAAGGAAAAGGCGATGTGCAGATTATTATAGAATTATTATAGAATTTCTTATGAGTGATATTGACATTGAAAGGATCTGTGCTTCATTTTCATTTCTTTAATAGAGACATTGTCATTTTCTCCACAATAATTTTGCATTATTGTATTGTTTTGCCCTTTCTTAAAATTTCATTACAGATCTTAAACTCATTTTTTCAGGCGCTTCACTATGCTGTTGTACGAGCTAAGATGGTAATTTCCCCAAAATCTAATATTAAAATTCCTAAGCACATCATGAGCACATGTGTGAAGACCACAAGAGATTTTTTTTCATGCAGTGGATAATTTAGTTTCTTTTGCTGCGCACTTACTGTAAATGAAAGTAACTTGAATAAAAATACAACATTGAGAGACTTCTTTATTGTGAAAAGATCTACCCGAGGTCACAGCAACGTGCTTATTAGGTTTCAAGAAAATTGGAAAAACAGTCAGTAATTTAAACTGAGTTTGTCACCAATTGAATTTCTCCCTCATTCTGGATGATTAGGTATTAATGTGATTTAGTGTGAAGGAATGCAGGGTTTCATACCTAACTGGCATCGACTGGTTTAAGAGTAAACATCAATTCCAGATGCACATAATCATATTACCGGGCTAATCAACATTGATTTTTTTTTTTTTCCCAAATCAACACTATAGAAAAGGTGGCATCCAAATAAAAGTAAAAGGCATTTTAACCATGAGAAGCAGCGTACATCTGAAGGACAGAACGCACTTGAAGTTTGAAGTTTGTTAATAAAATTGTTCCTTTTGGGTCAAACTGATAGGAATGTCATTTAAATCACGCTCAAAGGCAGTCGCACAGACCATCTTAGCTGCTAAAAATCAGATTTATCTACGACTGTATCCAGCTACGTTTACTTAGAAAGACATTCTCCTGTAGCAGAGCCTCTTTGCCTGTGCTTGATAATGACATTGGAGCTCTTAATTAAGGTCTGTTTCAGTGAGAGGCCCTCACTCCTGTAAGCCCCTCTCCAGAATAAAGATAATTCCCATTCATTTGGAGGATCTCTTAATGATCACTCCCACACTGGACTCAACCTCCAAATAATACCATGCCTCAATCAGCATATTCCACAATCAATTCTGAATGGATTTCCTTTGCTGCTGATTACTTTAATAACTTCAACATATCTATTAGCAAATGGGCATGTGAATCTTTGTGATGATTATCATTTAGCTATGAAAGGGGAGGGGTATAATTTAATTATGGTCCAATATTGCTTTGCTCAATTATGCCACAGCAATACATGATCCTTTTTATTATCTTAAATTGTTATTTCAATACAGTTAAATGTTGTGCTGTTCAAAAATAAATTGGGAGGAAAATCACTTAAATTATAATGTCAGATGAAGTTATTTTTGCAGCTTTGTTCACCAAGGAAGGACCACAGTTAGTATGCTGTGTAAACCGAGCTTTTCTTCTAATGAAGTCTGAGCACAGGATGGACATATTTTATAAGGAGCTGCAGCCTTGGAGAGAAGCATTTGTTCAGATACAATCCAACCTGTCTTCGATATATTTCAAGCTCTGAATACCTGTGTGATATATTCATTAAAAAGAAAGTTTTTAGCTCTACACATTCAATGGTTCAAACTTACTCACACATCAATTCACAGTTCAAAAGTAGCCTGTTATTGTATTGGTATTTTACATTTTAATGAAAGCAAAACCTTATATGAGCTGTGACGACATGCTGAAATCAAAATAAAATTCCTACTTGAAAAGACGGGCAAAAACACCAATAAATTGATTGCTGAAATAGAATATGGCCTTCTCCTCTGCTGGGTGTGTGTTGTGACTGTGTGTGGATGTGTGTATAAATTACATCTAGTTTAGATTTGGGGCATCAAATCAAACCATGCCCACATGCATAATCTTTAATGGCACACTGTTCAACAGACGTGGGAGATAGTGAAAATTACATGTTGTGATTATCGCTGCATGGTACAGGCTGTTTTATTGAAGCTTCATACACTCTGTCTATACCGATAATGTCAAAATATGTTACGTGTGTATATTTCAGGCTGATGGAGCGGCCTTCAAACCTTCAACATAGATGGAAAACACTCTCCTAATTAAATTGTGTCTAGAGGTATATAACATGCAGCACGACATCAAAAGTGATAAATTATCTGCCTAAATTTAAAGGCTCTATAATTTGGAACTTGCATGATTTTATATTATATGGTCAATTTATAGCAGTCATGAATCATTAGAATATTTAGTAAACACATATCCTTGCAGCATGGTGCAATATATACGGACAAGAAACCTTGAAAGAACGTGTAATCAGGCAAAATTTCAACAACTTCTGTTGTTGAAAGCTTTGATTTTCACTTCAAATCTGCTGCTGTTGTTGATCTTTTACGTCAGTGCCATTGTGTCAATATTTTTATGGGGCCTGATAAAGAAAATATGGAGACTGAAATAGGCTCTGGCAAGACCATTGAATGAACCTGCCAAATGACCAATAATGGACAGTTACTCAGGGCTTGCTCTTTTACTAGACATGGGTCATTCATGCTTCCAGCCCACCACACACAAACTTGGTAGCTATTTGTCATTCCTGCTGACAGAAGCAACCGGAGAGTGTCATAAAATGTGCATTTGTCATGACACGCACTGATTTGTCAGGAGGCCATCATTCATAGTTCATAATGCTCTCTCTCTCTCTTTCTCTCTCTCTCTCTCTCTCTCTGTCTCTCTCTCTCCCTATCCAGCAACGTTAATGTTGTTTAAATGCCCAACGGAGCTGCGCTACACCAGATAGCATCCATCTCCCCCAATCAGTCAATCAGTACCTGGGAGAGCCCCAGAGAGCCCCTGGATTAGTCCAGTTAGGGTGCTCTCTGGTCTAGTTAGTGGATTAAGACCCTTTCTCAGACGGCTCAATAAAGCGAGCCACACAAGAAACTTAGCGTAGCTGAAAAGTAGCATTTCCTCTGAAACTTATTTGTGGCTTGTGGTCTCAAATGTGTTCTTAATTCCTAGGACAGATGTAATTGTTGTACTGTTGGCAGAATGCGGTCTGGTCCTGTGTGGAGCATGTCTGTGTTGTGTTACTCCTCTTCACAGAAAAGCTGGTAAAAATAGGCCGTATTTAGAAATGTAGCGCTGCTGCTCTTGGACTCATTCACATTGCCCTGCTCAGAATTATCAACATGCTGCTTATATCATATAAACAAACCATAGAAAATGCAAATATGCTGGTCTGACCTTTAAAAATAGAATGTGAGGCCATGAAGCTCCTCTATGTGAAAGGAGATTTGAATTATTTTATAGCAGTTGATGTGCCAGTGTTTCTGATCCAGAGATCTTTATCATAACACAAGTTGCAATTTATCCTGTCTTACTTATCTTAAACAAGAACTGTCATGCTCCAAAGAAAATACTCTGAAAGTATAAGTAACTATGCAAAGCCTTCTATCTTTTTTTTAAGGGTCATAAAGTGAACAAATTATGTAGATGTCAGAAGCTATCTTTAGCTGACCCAGCTAAAAATGCCGTAGCAGAGCTGGGGTAGAATTAATCATGATCAATTTCAACAAACGTTCTTTATCCACCTTTTACCCGGTATGATCATCTTCACACTGTGGGAGGGGGATCCGTGGGAACCACCGGATCTCATGCAGCAATAAACTTTGTTTATCTTGTGGTTGATTGTTGTGTGATATCATTTTAAAAATAGGCCATTTATGCGACCAGTAGATTCAAGATGTTCCTGTAGTTTCGCTAGCTAAATTGCTCGAATTGAAACAAAGTCTGCATTAACCTAACTTAGATTTTTTGCAGTTCTCCCTCATCTCAAGCACACAGTTTCCCGCTGATAGCCCACACGCACTTCCACACGCACCTTATGTGATGGAACACTTGTTGTGGCATGAGATGGTTACCATGGTTACCACGGCATTTACACAGGCATTTCTCAGGCTTTATTTTACACAGAACAAATACCGGGTCAGGTCTGTATTTTCTCCTGCTTTTCTCCTAGGTCATGAGGTTGGTCAGAGCCGAGCCACTTTTCCCCAGCTTGACATCTTTACACAGATATCAAACCCGGGTCAGATCCACCAATAACCCGGTATAAGTGCCCAGAATAAATGTTAAATGCTCTGGCTAGATTCTGCAGACCTCTGGGAGACTCCCAGTCTGTCCCCTGATGAAATTAGTATCAGTAATGAGTATTATATTTTGAAGAACTTCCTAGTCTGCTGCTCCCCTTGTCATGAGCTGTGTGGAGAATCCCAGGGGCAGAGGGTTTTAAATGGGACATACCAATCTATTGCAGAAACTAGGAGGGTCATTGAAGGTACACTGACCACTTTTTCCCCCTTGACGCATACAAGCATTCAGAAATTAAAAACACTGCAAGGAAAAACAAGCAAACGCTGCATTTAAAGGCCAATCCTCCTCATATAAAGCAAAATAAAAGCACTGTACAAATGGCAATAAACTGCGGATAATGACCTCAGGATGCCAAAGTAATATTTTTTCCCCCCTTTTTAATTGTGGCTGTATTCGCCCTCACCGTTTCATGTTATGGGGCCGGGCTTTTTAAACTTTTCACAGCTGTGTGGAAGGGAAGGGGACAGCATCCTGAGGCGCTTTCAGGCCCTGGTGAGGGGAGTCGCTGTGCCAGCTCCCAAGACTTGGATTCATTAGCCGCTTTAGCAGCGCAAACATTACCTTAAATGGTGAGGCCATGTGCTGGCAAGGACCCACTCTCGCCTTGTTTCAATTATATGGAATCAAACATTGCAGGTATGCTAGGCACAGGGTCTTTATTGAAAGAGGGGAAGGAGGGAGAGCGTGGGTTACAAAGCCCTTGCCCTCCCTCCCCTATGAAAGCCGGCCTTGTTTTATTTGAAAACAATTGTAAAACAAAAGAAAGTGGTAGTTTGGCAAACAGTTATGTGTTCAGTAACAATGTGATTTCTTCTTTTTTTCTTTTTTTTTTTTTTTTTTTTTTTACAAACCTGCGCTAACTATGAGATGCAGTATTTTATAGTGGGGTTCCTGACTTTGATTTTACGTGACTTGTCAGCCTTGTTAAAATGTCTGAAAAGATTAGAGTTGGATTATGTGTGTCACCCTCCACATGTATGTGTTTCATTATAAAGCTTGGACTGATCCTCAATATGCAGAGCAGCATCCCTAATGTATGTAATGTTCCTGGGACTCCTGGAGTGCCCACAACCGGTGCCAACACAAGGCCCTGTACCTTACTGCCCCTGCACCACTAAACAGCTCTAATGTGCTCACAGGCTCTTCAACTAGGAGTTTAGGAGAGCGCCTTTGCAGGTAATGAGGTCATTGTAGTGGAAAGGGGTCATAAAAAGATACATTTAATGTGTCCCAAACTGGAGGGAATAAGAGGGAGTGGAGACTGCTAAGGAATGGCAAGTTAGCACACTGACATACAACAGTCTCACACTCACATAGGGAGGGGCGGTGCCAAGCTGAGCAGCTTAGTGATGAATATAGATAATATGAACGCTGACGTGTTTGTAGGGCCAATCTGATGCTCCGTTTTATAAAATAAAGCACTCTTTTTTTCAATGTTACTTAGCAGAATTTGTAACCTAATTGATATTCATACCCTGTGTACAGCAAAAAATTAAAAATAAATGAATAAAAAGTGAAGTGTTTTCCATTCTCTCGATTATAAATATAATTTTTACAGTCCCCACATTTTATTTTAAAGTGTTATAAAACAGCTTTGTGAAATACTAGATTCCTGAGAGGTGGGCAATTGTGTTGTGAAACACTTTGAAGCAGTGCAGACAAAGCATAACAGCCGCTCTTGATTAAACAAATAAATTAATGAATCAATTTCCAGGCGCAGATCCCATTTCACATTGCACGTTCACATGTTGCTTGTTGCTGACACTCCGTGGCGTGACAACGAAACACTGAACGCACGCATTAACTTTAAATGAGAAAACTTGAAGAGGAGGAGGAAATTTTGACAACATGGCAAGAGGCGGCTTGTCAAAAATGGGTTCTGCTGTGATGCCTTCCTCCCTGAGTATACGCAAACAAGATATATGTAAAAATTGGACACTGAAGTTAGATTTTGTTGTAAAAGTCAATTTTGCATGTCTCAGAAATGGACCACTCCATGTCAAAATGAAGCACTTGCTCTGCTGCACTGCTCTCCATGACCCTGTGGTGTGAGCCTGCTTTGCCTTTAACATAATGCAGACCAAATTTTAAAATAAGACTGATACACAGACAAGTAATCATCACTGCCAAATTGTTAACACACATCTCAATGATTTGCTTAGTTGCACTTCTAAAATGTATTTCTAAAAGCCATTTTTCAGCAAATTAAATCTTAAATTAAACTTACTAGAATTTGCATGTTTGAACAACAATGAAGTGAATGAAATGAAAAGTTGATGGTCTTTCATGCAAGCGCATCAGTATTTTTTTTAAATGCGGTCTGTCCTTGCTATCGCCAAAGCTGGCTTGGGAAAATGCTGGACTTTGACATACAGTAGAGTGGTCCATTTCTGATATATATTGTAGTTGTAGCTGTAATGTAGCTGATTTTGACAATAAAATCGGCCTTTTGAGTGTCTAGTTTTTACATATATCTTGCTGCATGGTATTTGGTCAAGATTTCCATCAAGGTGTTACACTGGTCACATTCAGACTCAAGATGCAAGTCACCACAAATTAATTGCAGTGACATCTTGAGGTCGTACAGGCTATGGGCAGAGCATCATGACCACAAACTAACACAATCGAATCATGCAAATTTGCTGCTTCTCTGCGTAAGTCAATGCATGCTCTTTTCTGCAGCTTTGCTCAACCATAGCAGTCACCCTTGGTGTCATGAACAAATTACTTAGCCACCAGCGGGGCCACAGAGTCAAGAGAGGGTGAACCAAAATCCAGCAGCGGACCGGAGCACTCACATTTGTGATTCCCCGCAATGCAGTCATTCTCTGCTCTACATTATATTCAAGCGTGTTAATTTTATGTCGGCAAAGTGCAGCTATGACACTGTGTTATAAAAGTTTATAGAGTGTCCTGTCAGCTCTTTAGCAACATCACTTATACCTCACCGTGCCATCCAAAATCAATACAATATTTTTCTCCCAATAAATAATGTAGGCCTGAAAAAGGTCCAAATGCACGCATCGACAGTTGGCTGCAATTAGGGGGCGGCTGCAGCAGTAACTGATGACAGTCCCCCCCCTCCCCTCCGGCTCACACGGGATCAGCAGAAAATGAAGACGCGGAGACCACTTTGTCACCGGCTGAGGGTGGACCTGGAAATGACTCCTAATGGAAAAAGGGCTCCCTGAGCCGCCACTGCATCTGCTGCTCCAAGCACTTTCTCCGGGCCGATGGGCCAGCCCCAACCAGTTTCCAGCTCTCTTTATCTAAGCCTTTAATATGCTCTGGGCAGCCAGCAGCGACCGCAAGCTGAGGTCAGGAGACATCGGCGGCTGAGTGTGTTATTGTGTGTGTGTGTGTGTGTGAGTGAGTGTGTGTGTGCATTTTCAGCTTGGAAGGCGGCAGAAAATAGTATTGACACCAGGCCACCAGTTTGGAGAAAATGATAAAAGTATACTGTTGTGATGTGAACACTAAACTACAGAGATGAAAGAAAGAGCGAGATGGGAGATGGTGGGTGAATTGAAAAAGAAAAAAAAAAGAGGCACTGCTGGATAAAACTGTTGTGCCACTCGGGAAGCTGTGTATACTTTTTCAGTTTTCAAGACATTTTATCTAACTCCTGTGGCTCCCGAGCATATTGTTCTCCAAGGATTTTTGTAGCTCTTCAATTACATCGGGAAAATTCAGCGGGAGATAAAAGTAAGTACCAAAGCAGTCGGAGATTACGAGCCGTACTTGTAGCTCTGTGCAAGGCTGCGTTTCTGAGCTGCATGGGACTGCCTTGTAAACAAGCAGCTCGGGGAGGGTGACACAGACGGTGGAGCAGTACCTCCCTTTGTGTCACCGTGCCCCGGCCTGCAGGTGTCTCCAAGTGATGGAGAGGGCTCTGGGAAACATTTATATCTCAAATCCACTTTATCGACCGTGCCCCTGTCAAAGTGAGGCTGGCGGTGGTAGGGGGTTGGGAGGGGAGCGAGTGGCTCTTAGCTCACAAACTGACACTGGAGGAGCCTCTAGCACTCTCTCTTTAGCTGTGAGTCTGGAACCTCTTTATGGTGATTGTTTTATCAGCGTTCCTGTCCGTCCCCTGGGAGGCTGGGGCCCAAGGAGGATGACCCTCATTTTCTGAAAGCAAAGTGTTCAGTATTGATCAGTAGGAATGGGCAGCCCGTGACATGGGTTAATTTACTGGACCCAGGAAGGTTCATTGTTTCCTGTCATTCCTGAACTCATCGCACTGACCTTTACCGCCCAGTCCTGCCGCGCGCTGCGTGTGCGCACATGGACTCACGTGCGCACACACATACCCACACACAGATGCAACTGCGAATACATAGCAGTCAGATGACTCCACCACTGCACACCGCCACAGAAAGACAAAGAGTAAGACTGACAGATTGACAAACAGATGGACGGACAGAGACAAAGAAGAACCACTCCTGAGATAGAAAAAGGTAACTCCTTTTTACATTTACAAGAATATTTTGCATTGTTCTTCACACCACGACTTACATGGGTGCATCATGGCCTCTATAGTGGCATACACAACAATTAACAGCAAAGGGAAAGCACCATTATTAGCTATGCCTCTCTACCAGTCTTGAATCTGTAAAAAGATTTAAAATACCTCATTTCACTTTTGTCAAAATTTCAGAATTCAGTGTTGGTTTGAGTCACACATTTGAATTTGTCATAGAACTAATTTATCATTATATGGATGCTTATTATATGGTTTCCCAAACATATTTTACAGATACTACCTGAATATGTAATTTCCCACCCAATCAACGCGGTGGAGAATTGACTAGGGCTCAATATCTGGACATTTTTACGTCAAGACATAATCAATACTAAATTCATAACTTGTACTCGCAGTATTGAGAATGACAGGGGTCAAGGGTGAATGTCTATGGGTGAAAGGCCACTTTAGTTACACCAAAAGGTCAAAGCCATCATGTGAGGCTCCATTACAAAACTTATTAGGGGCATGGCCTAACAACTACAGCATGTGGGGTTTATCATTTTGAATAGAGCACTCTAAACATAAACAACAGAACATGATAGGGAGGTACATTGATAAATAACATCATGGTTGTGATTTGGTCCCAAGCATGTAAAATGTTTAGCTAGTATCAGAATCCCTATCTAGTTTCATACAAATTGCAAATTTTTTTACTTTTTTTTTGCCATTTAACTTTTAAATATTGTGTACATGGACAGTATAATCATTTGAATAATAAAATAATTTTGGTGAGTTACCTATGGTATTATACAGCACAAAATCATAGATGGCATCTATAATTTGTATATATAGCATATATCCAAATTGAGCATTTTCTCTGGCCATGAAACAAAATGTATTTTTTTTTTTTGCTTTAAGATACAAAGTGTAGAGACTGAACAAAATAAAGAAAGAATAATAATTAACATAAAAATTTGTATATGCAAAGTAGCTATATGCAAAAGAAAAAAAAAAAACACATACAAGTTCAGCACAAAGGCAAAACAGTGCTCATCTCAATTTCAAGAGGTGTCTCTTGATGCAAAGTTCCAGGCTGGCATTTGCCACGTTTGGTTAAGATGGGTGGGTAGCTTTATTTATTTTGCCCATTTTATGGAGGATTCGCCCAGCTTGGGCTAGAGATTGGGAGGTAATAAATCTGTGAGGTGTCATCTCACTCCCCTCCCCTTTGCCTGGCATCTGCGAGTGCTACGCCACTTCTGATTAGCGCCGCCTTCCCCTCCCAGAAAGCCAGCAGACAGGAACAAACTGATTACTGCCCATCTTCAGGGGATTGGAGACACCCAACAGGAGGATTACATTAACATATTAACGGACGCCCCTCACCTGCAGCCCTCTCAATATCAATTCCATGCTCTTTTATTTTTTGGGAAGGGGGGGGTTGTGTGTGGTGTATTTCATCTTCAGATGGAGAGCAAATAAATAAAGAAAGATAGTGATTCCCTTTCTCTCCCAGGGTGCGGCATCTGTCATTGATGATAGGTGAAGAGGAGAGGGGCGCCTTTGAAGTTTTTCGACATAAAAGGCGCAAATAAACGCAAACACATCCTTTCAGCTACTCACATGAAATTAGGACCTGCTGAAGACGGGGGAAGGAAGCTGGCCTCCGCAGCCACACCTAATCACTCTGACGGCAGCAAAGACTTCAGTCTCTGCTCTACTGGGAACATCGGAATTAAGAATGAGAAAAAAAAAAAAAGTCGAAAAAGAGTGCTTTAATCTGCCTCAGCTACTTTTCCACTGTTTTTAACAATGTTCTGTCGAAACAAAACAACAAACAAAGAGAAAGAGAAAAGTTTTGCCGCCTTCTGAAATCAATATGAGGAAACTTTGACTTGGTTGACAGAAGTGTGGATGAAGTTGACTTTAGCTGTGATATCTTCAGTCTTTGATATCTTCACTGTGGAAAAAATCATAGCATGATCCTATGAATCAATTACAAGGGTGGACGGGATAGTCCTCCTATGAACCACCTCAGAGTACAGAGTAGCAACCCAGACAGTGATAGTTATCAGAAGTGTAAGTGTGAGGGGGCTCTATTCACATTATTATTTGAAGCACCGCTCCAGACAAAATGAGCTAACTGCCAAAGGAGATAAAGGGATTTAGAGATTCAAAAGAATAGAGATTTAAAAATTAATGGTGGAAAGGATTTGCCTTCTTGTTTCTACAACTTGTAAGTAGAACATGACTTATAAAGAGTCAAGGAGACAAATTGCTTTTTAGAATAAAGTGATGGTGAAAGGGAAAAAACAAGCTGTGAATATTTAATGGGCACCACAGCCTCCTCACAAACAAATCAATATGGTGATAGTAAACATAGGGAGACTCAGACTGTGGCATACAGGCCAGGAAAGGAAAGGAAAGGAGGGGAGGACAGGTGTCAGCGGGCCTAGCCACAGAGTTTAGGTTTATCCTGACATTTGTGAAGGTTAAAAGATTGTAACTGTCTGTCTGTGTCAATCACTTCGCTCAAAGGTCACAGCTAGTCTATTTTTCATTAATTATACCCTCAGATGTCTTCAGAATGCCCAGACACCTAACAATCCCAACACCCCAGACTACGGCTGCTGAAAGGTTCAGGAGGGATGCATAAATTTATAAGTCAACATTTACACTAAAGGCTTGGTCACATAGATTTCAAGTAGCGAATAGGCCTAATTATCTTCGCTCTTTGCGACAAAAAAGGATGTGATTTAAAATGTGATAGGGCGGGCAAATTAGAGCCACTCTTATGGTAGCTATCTTGGAATGAGTTAGCTTAGCATTGTGCTTGAACAAATAAAAATGTTGTTTGTTGTGTTTGCGATTTCTTGGGTCTGGGAGAGTTGATTGAGTGGTCAGTCACAATACTTCCACCTACTGAGCCCTAAGTAACATTTCTGTTGATGTACCACAGCCAGGCAGCTGACAAAGAGATGAGTGGCTTTGCATGCAGGCTTCTTTCTTTCACACTGGCTGACTAGCATTATCGCAGCTAGTAGCTAATAGCTCAAGTGGTAGCTAGGTAGTTATTAGCTACAATCTAACTTAAAAACATCTATCAAATCATTATTCACATGAATGTACCATAGTCCTGCCTAATGACTGTAAGCCATGCCTCTTTGCTTATTCGTGTACCCTGTTAGAGCACTGTTGCATAAAATTGGATAATGTGACACTGCCACGATGAGAGACTCCTCCATGATAGATTTTCTTGCAGAGGTCAACATGCCCAAAGCAGCATTTCTATTGGTCAGCTGTGCAAATTTTGCACACTTTGGTGAATCTGACCATGCTTTAAGACATGGATATGGTATAGATATAATGTACAAGGGGTCGACAAAATAATGGAAACACCACATTAAAGGTCTTCATCTTTGAACTAACTCAATTACAAAGATAGCTACAAAGGCGAGTCATAACTTAAACGATCTTGGTTACCTTAGGGTTAGGGTTAGCTGATGCTTGGTGACTGTTTCAACTGATGATTATATATTTCTGTAAATTGGATGGCCTAACCCCTCATTCCTCCATAAAAGGTTGTCTACCTTCCATGCAAATCAGGTCATTGCAACATGATCTCACACAAATACGTGAAATGAACACAATCTCTAAACGGCGATTTACGTGCTGTGGACAGATATTATGGGAAAATAACGTTTCTCCACTACAAAATGAATTACGTTCCCCTGCAACGAATTGAAATCCGTTCCTCCACCACGAATTTAAAAACATTTCTCCGCCACAAATTGAATTACGTCCCAAAGGTTGGTTAACGGTTAAATTTACGCAAGTAAAACGACTTTGGGTAAATTTAGGCAAGTAAAACAAGTTTGGTTAAGGTTATGGTTAAGGTTATGGTTAGGCAACTAAAACAACTTGGTTAAGATTAGAGAAATGGTTTGGTCATGGTTAAATAAGAAAAACCTTCATTAAAAATGAAAATGTGACTTACGGTTGAAATGTACTTTGAAAACGCTGGGAATCGAACCCCGGTCGCCGGCATCGAAAGCAAACGTATACACCCATCCACCACCCCAATCTGTACACCCTTACTGGCCATGCTATTTCAATGTCACACTACTTCCTGTTCATAGTCATGTCTCCTTCACGTAACCGTTTCGTGCTGGGAAAACACTTTACGTTCCACGTAATTTGCTGTTAATATGTCGTGTTCATTTCACGTTTTTCTGTGAGATCAGTCTGGGTCATTGAGCTGGTGCCATATGGCCTGCAATGTAACGGGGATGAGAGATTAAAACTGCTGTGTCCAGTGCAGGCCCTTAAATTCTACATGGAGGCAAGAGTCAGTTTTCGTCTGACAGTCTCTTTTATTTTTGTTTGGAAGGCATAGAAAAGCCAAACAGTGGCTTTCAGAATGGATTGTAGAGGTGATTGCTCAGGCTGGCAGGTCCTCAGGCCTACCGTACCCTTTGATAACTGCCAATCCACCAGGAGTGTCTCCCTGTCCGCGCTCACATTGAGGGGTGGACTGCTAAGTTCTACAGTTTCAGTGTCACCACTTCCCTTGCTCTTACAGCAGCTCTTTTACCAGTGCCTTCAGCCTGCTCTCAATGAGGTGGGTGCTTAGTTCCTCTTGACCTAATCGGTAATAGCCATCCACTGTTGAGCACTGCCTCTAGCAGTCAGGAAGAATGAAGCATAATAAGAGTTACGGAGGTAACTCTATGAATTCTAGATGACTGCCAGAGTTCGCTCAGAATGTTAGCGATATTCTATAGGGACAAGCTTCAGGATGACAGGGGCTTATATATGGGGGAGGACATCGCTGTGTCATCCTAGGTCACATGTGACTTTGTTGGTATAAACACTCAATCTGCATTGCACAAGACAGATAATATCCAGGGTTAAGCACTGCTTCTGGTGGTCATACAGAATTTGTAGAACTGCAGTTGAATCCGTAACTCTCATTACCTGTCCGCTTACAACTAATTCTAAGCAGTGCAGTGGGAGGGGTGTGTGGGGGGGATGGGGTGTGCTTGCTTGCAGATATTAGTGAGGAATGGAGAGTTTGTGTAGGTTATTCATTCTGCAGAGACAGAGAAGAGACAATTGGACAAAATTAATTGACAACCAAAAATGATCTTCAGGCCGAATATGCTTGCCTGGGACTATGACGTTTTCAACATAAGCCATTCAACCTCTGCAGTAGTGCCTATCCTTGTAAATAAAAGGAATATGGCAGCCTCTGCCCTTTTGGGACTGTGAAAGCATTTGTAAAATTCTCCAAACTTGCTGTAAAATTATTTATTCTTTTCATGCTGCTACTTTAATTTGGAAAATAAATTGTGTCATGTGCGGGGCCCTGAATGGGAACAGGATTTCATAGTTTGCTTGTCCATTACCTTGCCTTTCACCTTTGACCTCTTCTGGAGCACTAAATGCTTTTCTTGTCTTACCATGCGAAACAAGGCTGAAATAACAACGCCTCTCTTCCGCTCAGGGGGCATGTAAGAAAATGGCACACGACCCGAAGTGAACAATGGTGTGTGCACTCAGAGCACCTCTCAGAGCATTCCCTGAGCAGGATGCTCCACTGCTGTGACCAAGCCTTAAAGTGAACGCCGGACTCTTCTGAGGCATGAAATAATAATAACATCCCACTTCCGTCTCCCAGCTAGAGAGGTGGGGAGGAAAGTATAGGAGGGCCTTCCATTGTCGCCGTTCACTGGAGAGATCCCAATATCCCAGAGACTTTAATGGGAAAGACAATAGGGCTGGCCTAAAAAGGCTTCCCATTAAAATTTAATCAGAGACTTTTGTCTCCCACTACATGTGACCGTGTGGGTGTCTGAATGTGTGTGTGTGTGTGTGTGTGTGTGTGTGTGCGTGTGTGTGTGTGTGTGTGTGTGTGTGGGCACATTTGTGTGTAAATGACTACAGGGACAGGTAACAGCACTCAGAGCCCATCTTCATCCCCTCTCGTGTTGTTTGTTTCAAGTTCACCCTCTTCCTGGATCTTGGGAGTTCTTTCCTTTTCTCCCAGGTGTGTCACTATCCCCCTTTAACCACCCAACCACATGGCAACTGCTCGAAAAAAAATGTTAAGGGCAAATTGGATTAACACCACGGTCCATGCTCCATGGTCTGGGCACTTAACAAACACAGATGCACTTAAGGGAGCCCACAGAATGATTTGTGACTGAACAAAGAACTGGAGAGATGGAGCCTGGGTACGACCACAGCGCTGGTGTAATATGTCGTCTACCGGAAGAGCTATCAGCCCAGCCTACTGGAAGAGGAGTGAACTCCCAGGCGCTGGAGGTAAATTTTATAGTGTCAAGTGCTTCTGTCTTACTTTTGTGGCTAACACAAACAAACAATCTTCTGTTATCAAAACAACAAGGCTTTTGTACTTTGCATAGAGAACTTATCCTGTATGCAATATTGAGTTCTCTTTACTGCAGACAACTTTTACCGTGGAAGAATATATCTCAAAGTGATTATCACAGAAAGATAAATTAGTCACTTTGTATTTCAGTAACATTTAGTCGTTAACCAAAATGAGTTTTGGCCACATGGTATGATACTGCCTTATCTTTGAATCCATGCCTCCTCTTTCCGTATGTTTAAGATCCTTTGATAATTACTGACTAAAAGTTATGTTTTCTTGTTGGTATCCTCCATTTCTTCTGATTTTCTTCTGGGGCAACTAGTGCTACAAATCGATAGCTGAGGTTAATATATTAGTATGATGAACGTGTTGACTTACAGGAGGGAGGCCTGACCCCAATAAACCTTGAATAAATTCCAACATTATGCAGCTGTGGCCTGTTGGAATGGAAGGATTCAGAAAAAAGCAAGCTCATTACTCTCTCTTTCTCTCTCTCTCTCTCTCTCTCTCTCTCTCTCGCTCTCTCTCTCCTTGTGGGTGTGTTTAGAGAATGCATAATTGCATATGATTGTGTCAGCTAGTTCTATTATCATTCAAGCATTTTAAATGGATGATTAAAAAATATGTGCTGTGCTTTGAAGCATCTTATAAACACTGGGCTAAAGGGTCAAGAAAAGTTGGAAGACACTGGCTGCTAAAATGGATTGATGATTCTTTAGCTGAGGCTCACTGCACACTATTAATGAGGTTCAATTTATATGCATATACTTTTTTGGCTAATGTTAAACTGGGCCACGTTGCCCTGCCCTTTGTGCTATTTTTATTCGTTCTTTATTACCTTCATACTCTGTGTTTCTCTAGAAATAAAGCCACTAATAAATGTTGATACAACAGGGCCATATTGTTTTCATCTGGTGACATTTCATAGTAACGCTGTGCCATTGATTACCTCTCTATGCTTTCTAATTGTTTCTTCAAGGTACTGTGATCTCGTGTGCAAGTGAAGTTCCACGTATGGATTTCTTTCCAATTAAGGTTGGAATTATTCACAGGGGGATCACCCTTGACGGCCTGCAAACAATGACATAACACTGGAAAAACATTTTTGAGCCAATCGATGAGAAACAACCAAATGATGTCAACTGAATGATAAACAGGTCTTCTCCCTAGACCTAAACCATCAGGCTGTTAGAGGTCTGATGTCAAGTAGAATGACACACACACACACACACACTTTGAACAGGCCTGATCTCCTCGTCTCAGCCCGTTCTGCAAGGCTACTGCACCACCTGGAGATGGGGAGTAGGGAGGTAGGGAGTCGAGGCCAGGGGGGAACACTGTTCCATAGGAATGGCTTTATGGTAATGGGGGTTAAAGGGAGCATCGTCCGTCTTCTGATAGGGATCCTATGAAGCCCTGACACATGCCCCCCCCCCCAAACTGAATCCATGTTATATGAGAGGGGGTCACCGTTCACCCTAATCACGGCCGTGACATGACATGCTGTAGGTTGCCCCTCAGTGTTAAATATTTATGTCAGCACCGCCGTATTGCCTTGATGGCTGTCAAGACTTTGACACATGCTCTCTCTCTTTCTCTATCTCTCTCTTCCTCTCTCTCTCTCTCTCTCTGTTTCTCTTTCTCTTTCTGTTCCCATTAAAATTCAACAAAACAGAAAAAACACAAAGGCATAAAGTACTGAAGAAGGTATCATGTATTTATAGCAGCAATTCGACCTTAAGATTGACATTGACTTCCATCTAGTTTCTATACGCAGTGGCATGTACTGTACTGTATGCAGGTGCTTCTTAATCTCATTCAAAACTCTGTGTATCTCTATGCATCAGTGTGTATGGGTACCAAAGGTCTACTTAGTGTGCCTCGCCAACACATGGCTTTTATGCCCCATCGTAGTTCTAGTCCCATTGTTCTACTAGCAAGGTGACATCACATGGCCTAATCTAGGGTTAAAGCAGCCAGATTTGGGGGTGACTGAGATCACTAGAGACACTTCTCTCCACCTCTAGCCTTCCTGGCTCCCCCATGATGGGTGTCAAAGATATTCTAATGAATGTCAGAATACATTTCAGGGGGCCATGCTCCGTACAAACCACTGGAGTGGCCCATCTTATGGGGCTGCCAAACCCCCTCCACTCCCAGCTCCCCACCACTCTCCTCATGTTCAAGGGGGTTAAGAAGATTAATCAATGTCAATGTCTTTTCCCTTTTGAAGCCAATAAGGTACACACTGTCTGGCCATGCCCAACAGAACATCACTTTGTTCCGTCGCACAGCCGCCCCTTTGCCGCCCTGACTGACCCCCCAGCCGCCCCACTTGTCAAAGTCAAGGGGGCGTTTGGCGTTTGGTAGAGACTGGCCTTCCGGATAGCACTCAGCTCCGCCCTGCTTGACCTATTCTCTGATATTTGACCACTCGGTTGCAAGACACTTGCTCTTTCGAGCTGAAATGTCACTGGGGCATCTTGTCAGCTCACAGACACCTCGGCCTGACAAGCGATTTTACTTTGGTGTGCTACAAGGCAGAAAATACAGGGCCGTGGCCTTGACGCACACAAACTGTCAGCTAGCAGCAGGGCTAGTTGCTACTGACTTACTGCAGACAAAGAGATGCCAGGGATGGCCCAGTGTAAAGACATAATGATTGGTAAAAATGTTTGGATAGGACACTATGTCAATATCTGGAAATTGACGCTGGCCATGCATGAGAAATGAAAACTAGGTAGTCCTGTGCACACGGGAAAAAACCTTAAGCGTTGAGAGACTGGTACAAACCAAGATGGAGTGTTTGGCTTAATTAATAGGATGACGACAGACTTACCAAAGCAGTTATCCTGGGGATTAATATGGCACAAAAGGTCAACTGATAACCTTTGACTTCCTCTGCGCTAGGTTCTTACCTTCTTTTTCCTCTCGTACACTTCTCCCCTATCCTCTTTTCTCTTGTCATTCCTTCCCTCTCCCCTCCTCTTGTCTATTCAACTTTAGGCCTTTTACTAAATCAGCATGTTCCTCAGTTAAATCAGGGAAGCGGGCTCCTCTTCCCCTTCTTTGACCGCCAGTGACATTGCAGCATGAAAGGGAAGGATGGGGATTGGAAGTAGCAGTCACATCATTTCTGGTTTGCGCAACCTGCTCAAAGTTTGCAACTAAATGCTTGTCTTCAGTCGAGCTGACAGGGGAGAAGTGGGCGCTCAGTGAACCATGGCCGGGCTGCCATGAAATGACAGGAATCATTGGCATACATTTCAAACAGCCTCGCGCTATCCTATTAAAGTGCCACATCCCCACTTTAAAACAGACAAGAAGGAATCCGCTTTGATAGATAGAGACTAAAATGGCTTATTGATTTTCTCACCCCTTTTTTCTTTGTTAGGAACTTTGAAAAATTAGACCCCAAAACTTAGCTGTTTTTTAAACAATTACCGCAGATTGGGAAAATAGAAAAGTAGTCTCATGTGAGATTGTCATACCTTTTGTATAATAATCTTCAATGAAATGTCTTAATATAAATTGTTATATAATTAAGGAAATAGCGATAGCACATAATTCTAACTATGGATTAGGCCATGTGTCATGTAATTACATCATAAATTAAGTATTAGGGCAGTATGATGAAATAAGATGATAAAACCTAATTTATAACATGACATTATTATGACAATATTATGACATTATTAACTTGTAAAAAATTAAAAAAAATTGATTAAAAAAAAACAACTTTAACAACTTTAAAGTGAAACATAAGTTTCACTTAGTGTTTCTTCAAGGAATTTATTACTATTACCAGTTCATTAGATTGACATTTATGATTTATGATTTAAGTGGTATTTTGTGGATAGCCTGACTGGTGCTTTGGTCCTATGATTTACATGGTTGCCCACTTCTCACCTGTCAGCTCGCCTAAAGACAGTGTGGAGTGATTCAGAATTTTGCCTGGAACGACTAACTGAAATTAACAAAATGAGTAACCAAGCCTAAAAATTATCTAGGTTTATGTAATAATTTTTATCACCCAGAACAAGCTTTTATCATGCCATATCATCATACTATCACATATTCTTCTTATTAAAATAATAACTCCATGGTATACTGTGCTTAGTTTGGTATTATAAAAGTGTTATTATTATTATTTATTATTATAAAGTGTTGCCAAAATATTCCATTCAAAGTATATATGGATATTCTACATGCTGTATGCTGTAAATTAAGGACTGAGGGGGTGAATTCACTTCACCCAGTGTTGATTTGTAGTTGCTTGTATTGATTACCTATCTGGAATATGAAAGGTAAATAGAATTATACAGATGCAATGAAAAAGTATTTTATCACGATAGTATTCTTTCAAGACTTGACTGCTTATAGCCTTTTAACTTGACTGCTTGACTTGACTGCTTAGGGCACATTTCACCCATTATCAGCGAGGAAGTAAGGAGAAGTAATGGTCCTTTAAGCAGTTTACAAAGCTGTTAGTAGAAGAGGAGGGAGTCTTGAAGAAGAATCAGACAGGAGGGGAGCATTTGGACAATGGTAGAAATGCTGGAGGAATTAGATCTTAAAAGCTAGGCTGATTCCATTAAGTTGATGCTCAGGTATTAGGTGATGCTCGTGAGGTTAAAACTTCATGGATGACTGCAGGGTTTATAAGAAACACTCAGTAAGTGCTAAAGACCAATTAGAGTACTTCTCCAATAAAGCTTATTCAACAATTCTCTCTCAAAGTGTATTTTTGGGAGCTCTCTAACCTTTAAAATTAAGCAATGCGATTCAGTGAGATGTGTTGCTTCGTAAATATTGTACTGTTAGCATGTATAATCAAATTAAGGTAATTATATCTGTGCTGCCTGAGGCGAGTGCTTTATTCAGTGTCAAAGGGCTTGTGTCTAGCTGCAGGGTTGGATTTGATCAGACATATCACACACATCCTCATACTTTAGTCAACTGCCTAAATTAAAATAAAAAATAAATCGCATGCACTCACTGCTTTTCTACTATTTTTCCCTTAATGGGAAATTCATGTACACCTTGATACAATACGCATTGATTTGAACTTGGGGGCACAGCTCTGAATGTCTATTCAATGCTAACGCATTTCTTGATACAAATCTAAATCCACAGAATTAGCCTAATCGGTGAGCGTAGGCTGGACAAAGTCCTAACAACCTTGTCAAATGCTTTGTGCCGTGCAGAATAGAGACTGTGTTCTGGCCCATCAGTTTCATAAGGCCTCCATTATGGACCGTTGAGTATGTTGAGACACCCATAGCAGGGGATCTGCTGCCATGCTTCATCCCCACACTGCTCAGCACAAATATTACAGCCTGAGACATAACATGGTGTAAAACACAATGATCCTGGGGGCCACAGCCCTCTTCTTCTCATCTATCATTCAATCCTCTCTAATTAGGATCTTTTTGTCATAGTGAGAGAGGGGCACTGAGTAGCACTTCTGGGGGAGTGAATGGTACAAAAGAGAGGGTCTCATTTCCATCTGACAGTGTGATGGAGATTGAATGTGAGCTTTAGGAAGATAAATGGGCATCCCGCCACCCTCCGACACTATCTGCAAAGCCACTCTATAGCCCTCCCTGGGGAATCGCTTAACAGTGAATATTTGGGGCCTTTTTGGTTAAGTCCTGTTTAGCTTTGTCAATAAATTGTCAGGTACCTCTCACTCCAGTGAAATTAGTGAACACATTCATGGAAAAGAGAAAATAAAACCATTTGAAATGGAACTAATGTTCAAAACAGTGAAGGATCTTGGTAATGCATATAGGTTATTGAAATTATACAGGAAAAAAAAAAATGGTGTTAGCAGTTATCCTATCTTATGCTATTAAACCACTAGCTAAACAATATAAATTGAACAACTTACAAAAGAAAATCGCAAATTTGAATCACCGTTGTTTATTTGAACAGCACTTAGAGAGCAATCATCTCATAATATTGAGAAGAAAGTATTTTAGAGTGGCATCATAGATATGGAACTTTAAAACAACTAATTAGAAAATAATTTTTCTTGGAGATATTAGGCATATTTCTGTTGACATACTTAAAACCTGATAAAAGGAATGCAACGTAATTTACTAAAACAAACAAAATGTATACTGAATTTGTACTTAATATAGACACAGTTGATAAGAGTGTGTTAACTCTTCTTTGATTTCTACTCTAAATTCACCATTAACTGCTCAAGGCACAAATAAAATATTCCAAATATATATATAAAAAAAAAAAATTAACAATGAAAATTACAACAACAATAATAATATTAATAATAATAAAAATAAGTTGTTGTCACAGAGCCAGCTCTAAACAACAAATATACCGTATACAGGAATATAAAGTATAGTTCATGTTCATTCAAATACAAGTTAACTATAACTTAGGACAGTTTAATAAAAGTGTTTTATAGTCAAGGGCAGGTTAATCATTCCACTTAAGTAAAGGTGATTGTCTTACTTTCTCCAGAGTGATTTTCATTTGTGGCGTGCACCAGAGGGGGTGAGCGAATGTAATTGTGTGTATGTGTCAATGTGTGAGAGGGGGGCGTGGGGGTGTGTGTGTGTGTGGGGGGGGGGGTCTCTCTCCCTAACAGCCCCAGCGGCCCTGCTTTAGGCCCGGTGACAGGGCTCTGTCTCTCAGCCACACTTGACTGGGTCCCGCTGACACTCAACTGTCAAGCCGGCAAGCCCTCAACCACCGCCCTAACATGCTCTACAGCTTCACCCAATTAACTTGCTTTCACTTGACATCGCGGCAAAGAGCTTCATAATAGGTGGTCAAGGTGCAGCGTGTCTGCTTTCGCCCCTCTCTGACGACTAGCAGCGCGCACGCACACGCACGCGCACGCACACACACACACACACACACACACAAGCAGACCCCCCCCACCCCATCTCTCAATGCCTTTGTGCCTCTATAGGTCTTCCAGGCCTCTCTTGGCTGCCTCCGCCTGTTCACTGCACTGTGACAGCGGGGGAGCATTGATCCAGGAGGGGGGGATGCGGCGGGGCACAAACGCTCTTGCATGGAACCTATGTACACTAATTCTACTGGACACGACTCAGTCTTCTAACTGCGGCATAGCTAAACTACTTGTGTGCATGTGTGTGTGCGTGCGTGCGTGGGTTTGTGCACGTGTGTCTGTCTGCGTGTGCATCTGTGCTCGCATGACCGCTCGCTAGTGTGTGTTTACATGCATCCATGCGTGGTTTTGTATGTCAGTGTGTACGTGCATGTGTGTGTATTTGTGAATGTGTGCGCGCGTGTGTGTTTGTAGAGCGTTGTGTGTGCCGGCTATCCCCAACTCTCTCTCTATTAGAGATACAGTAAGTTGGACACCAAGCCAGACTGGGCTGAGGAAGGAGAGCTATTTGACCCCCGACAGCGCGGTTGGGGAAGAGGGTCTTGAAGCATGTCAGCTCCGCTCAGGCTCCACTTCCCCTCTGTGTCCTTCCTATTTTTTCCCTAGTGCCAGGCCCAAACTTTGAAAACATCCACCTTAATAGGACCTAGTCAGCGAGAGCTACTCTTCCATCTATCAAACTGTGATCCGAGGTGTCAGCCCGGGCCGGCTTTGACAGAATGTCTCCAAACGAACAGTACAATGGTGTTTCCCTCCCCAGCACTCGGCTACTGTAGTGTAGCCCCCTGGCTGCCTGGCCTCTCCATCTCACTACACCAGCTCTCCCCTAGTTCGCCTGCTTGATTCCACCTCATAGAACACCTTGCAACAGTGGCTTGACTGACAGCCACAAGCCAGCCTAATTGTCTTCTTTCCCAATTTAGAGCACATTGGAATGATTCAGCCTTATTTCCCTTCCTAAGGAGCTGAACAGAGAGCAGTTCACTCTAAATTAAATAAGGTGATCACAATGCCATATCAAAACATATGCTGTAATTTAGCCAGAAATTGCAGACAACTCTTATCTAGTCGGCACTGTATACTTTCTAAATTATACGTGGAGTTATAGAA